>NW_007726380.1:785897-786477 GCF_000696425.1 Galeopterus variegatus | reverse complement strand
TTTTTTTTTTTTCTTTTGGCAGCTGGCTGGTATGGGGAGGTATGAGGATCTGAACCGTTGACCTTGATATTATAACACTTTGCTCTAACCACCTGAGCTAACCAGCCAACCTACAATGGGATATTATTCAGCCTCAAAAAGGAAGGAAATGCAGACACGTGTTACATACAACATGGATGAAACTTGAGGACATTATGCTAGGTGAAATAAGCCAGCCACAAAAAAGATAAATACTGTATGATTCTATTTTAATGAGGAAGTCAAATTTATAGATTCATAAAGTAGAATGGTGGTTGCCAGGGGCTGGGGGGAGGGGAAGTTAGTGTTTAATGGGTACAGACTTTCACTTTNATATAATTAAGATGCACATCTCCTACCATACACCAGAATTACTAGTAGCGTTAAAGCGGGGAGGAGATGGGATGAAGTCGCACAGCGCGAGAAGACGCTAGAAGAGGGAACATGTCAGCTCTCTAGAGCCGGGAGGACTTCGTGTGCTTAAAAGGGATGAGTAGATTGTAGTAGGAAAGACCGCTTGTTGGTTCATACAAAACAAACTATGGGCTAAAAAAGAAAGAAA
>NW_007726380.1:769882-784878 GCF_000696425.1 Galeopterus variegatus | reverse complement strand
TCAGCCTCAAAAAGGAAGGAAATGCAGACACGTGTTACATACAACATGGATGAAACTTGAGGACATTATGCTAGGTGAAATAAGCCAGCCACAAAAAAGATAAATACTGTATGATTCTATTTTAATGAGGAAGTCAAATTTATAGATTCATAAAGTAGAATGGTGGTTGCCAGGGGCTGGGGGGAGGGGAAGTTAGTGTTTAATGGGTACAGACTTTCACTTTTGCAAGATGGAGAGTTCTGGAGATGGACGGTTGCACAACAATGTAATGTACTTAATGCCACTGAGATGTACACAAAAATGGTTAAGATGGTAAATTTTATGTTAAGTGTATTTTACTAAAATTAAAACTTTAAAAAGTTGAACAAAAGACAACAAACAAAAGTTACAAAGGCCTTTAAGATGATGATTTTAAGAAAATAAGTGTAAATTTGGAAAAGACTTTATGAACAAAGATATCCATTGCTCCAGACTGGAAAACACAAATGTCTAACAATAAAGGAATGGCTAAATAAAGTATAGTACATCCATAGTTTTATTTTTTAATAATGTTTATTTTCCTAAGCTTTAAAATAATACAGGTTCATTGGAAAAATATGATAAACAATTATAAAGATAAAAATAAAAACTATCCAAAATCCTAACATGTAGAAAGATAATCATTGTTAACATTTGGTCTGCTTCCTTTCAGGAATATATATATATATATATATATATATTTTATCCTTTTTTGTGACTGGTAAGGGGATTGCAACCCTTGGCTTGGTGTCGCCCGCAACGCACTCAGCCAGTGAGCGCACCGGCCATCCCTATATAGGATCTGAACCCCCGGCGGGAGCGCCACTGCGCTCCCAGCGCCGCACTCTCCCGAGTGTGCCGCTGGGTCGGCCCTCAGGAATATTTATACATGAGGGTACTTCAAAAAGTTCATGGTAAAATGGAATTGAAAGATAATATGAATCTTTCCATAAACTTTTTGAAGACCCTTCATATTTGTACAAAATTGGGTATGTATTTTCTATTTAGATTTGTATCCTGTTTGCTTAAACCTTCTGTTGTATGTAACAATGTATATGCATGTAAAAAGAGAGAACATTTATTTACTTTTTACTATATATAAAGAACTGTGCTAAACCCTTTTTGTGAATTATCTTATTTAAACATAACAGAGGATGGCTGGTTAGCTCATGGTTGGTTAAAGCATGGTGTTATAACACCAAGATCAAGGGTTCTGATCCCCATACCAGCCAGTCACACATACGCAAAAAAGATCTAGGACCCTTTGAGGTATTATCATCCCCATTTACAGATGAGGAAATTGAGGATTAAGGAAGTAATTTGCTGAAAGTCACATAACTACTAAATGATCTGTAGTCCCTTGTTGGGAAAATAGAATAGTTTGGTCAGGCCCCCTTTCCTCAGGTCCAGTTGGGTGTGGTGCAGCACATTCTTTGTAAACAAATTGTGCGTGGGGGGGTGGAGTTAGTGCGCATGCACGCCAATGTATCTTTTTAGTTTTGTTGCTATTCTGGTGTGTTCTTCAGAGTTGTGTGAAGCAGCAGCCCTGAACCACTGGCCAGCAGAGAGCTTGTGTCTAAAAATAGAGCATGCTTACTTTGCAGGCAGCTGCTCAGTTTTTCTTTGGACTTTGACAGTAGCAGTTTCTTTCTTTTTTTTTTTTTAAAGATGACTGGTAAGCAGATCTTAACCCTTGGCTTGGTGTTGTCAGCACCACGCTCAGCCAGTGAGCAAACCGGCCATCCCTATATAGGATCCGAACCTGTGGCCTTGGTGTTATCAGAACCGCACCCTCCCCAGTGAGCCACGGGCCGGCCCTATCAGTTGAATTTCTGAGTTTCTCTTTGGACTGCCTAGCTCTGAGACGTGTGTGTGCAGAAATAAAGACTACTCTTTCTTCAACCAAGGCTCTGAGGACCTTTTTTCTGGTTACCTAGCTCGTAGACCTGCATGTGAAGGGTTTGTGACCCAGTCTGGACAATGGGCTTGAGGGGTCTGTGAGCTCCAGACCCAGTCCTAGCTCTGCATCCCTGACTACAGGATTGAAATGTTCTGGTTTCACAACCCTCACTCTGAACCAAAGTATTCTACATCCCATGTCATTAAACATTCCTTGAAAACATGATTTTAAAGACTGCTGCATAATATCCACTAATATAAATACACCAAACCTTAATTCATTTAACACTTCTCCTACTATTGAAGAATTAGTTTGTTTCAATGTCTTGCTTTTTATTTTTATTTATTTTCTTTTTGACAGCTGGCCAGTATGGGGATCAGAACCCTTGACCTTGGTGTTATAGCACCACACTTTAACCAACTGAGCTAACCGGCCATCCCCCAAAATATAATACTTAAAAGAACATCTTTGTGCATAAATTTTGTCTTATAATGAATGAGTATCTTATTATTTCATTACAGTATATACCTGGATGTGAAATTTCAGGGTCAAAATAGCTAAAATATAATGGAGTCACTGAAAATGACATTTATAAAAAGTTTATTTTAAAAAAGGGGTTTGTAACATGGCGCGTTTACTGGGCATCTTTTTGACTGTAATTAGGCAAGCCATCAGGAAACAGTTCAAACGCTGACTCTGCCAACTGCTAGCTGTGTGGCCTGTAGGTCACTCTCTCTGAGCCTCATTTGCCTTACCTGAAAAATGAAACTCACGGTGGTTGGGTGAGTCAAATGAGCACCAGCTCCTGATACATTACCTGGTGCTCTGTATCCTGTGGATGGTAGTTGCCACCTAGCGGGCTAGTGACTGGGACAAAGCTTTGCAGACTATCAAGTGCTCTTCAGATTGGAGGGAAAATGGACATCCGGCTCCAAGTGTTGGAGTGGCACCCTGAGTTCCCTGGCCCTTGAGAGAGGACTGGGTTTGGGGGCCAGGGTAGGGGTGGGAGGGGCCCCTCATCCGGGGAAACGGCTCCGTGGTGGAGCAGCTGAGGTGCAGCTGGGCCTGTGGCCTGGGAGGCAGGCTTGTGGGTGCCTCATCCCCCAGCCCACACCTCAGGTCTGCAGCTGGGTCCTGCCTCCTTTCGGGTGGGTCATGGCCGGGACGTGGCTGCTGCTTCTCCTCGCCCTTGGGTGTCCAGCCCTGCCTACAGGTGAGCCCCCTCTTTGCATAACTTTCTGTCCCCCATTAGTCTTCCCAAGGCTATTCCCACACTCTGGACCTCTCTGGGTTGGGGTAGGATGTGAGGAGGCAGGACAGGAGCCACTTATGTGCCCCGAGGGAGGGTCTTACCAGAAGCCCATTGTCCCCTTCCATTGTAATCTACCTCCCAACTCCCAAGTCCTCCCGCCCTGGGGTCCCTATTGTTGGTAGGGAAGGCAGTGCCTCTGGTATAGAGAAATAAAAGCAAACTGGATGGGCATCCACAGAAGCTGGGGGTTAGGGTAGCCAGGGCTGTGTTATGTGATATGGATTGAGGGGACCTGGGCAACATTGTGAAGTCCTGTCCTATCCCTACTGCCCTTAGGGTGCCTTATTCCAACAGGGCTCAGGGTGTCTCAGGTATACTCCCACTCCACATTATCAGTGGGATCAGGAGAGTTCCCAAGGCCTCAGTAAGTTCCCAGAGTATTTACCCCTGTCCCTCCAAAGATCAAGGTTGGAGCCAAAGGACGCATGTCTTGAGAGGAGAATCCCCGCTTCATCTAAAAGCAGGTGTGGCTGGCAGTTAGCTCAACTGGTTAGAATGCAGCCTTATAACACCAAGGTCATGGGTTTGGATCCCCATACTGCCAAGCTGCCAAAAAGTAAAATAATAAAACTTAAAAAGGAAAACAAAATGCATATGTATGTTTGCATGTGTGTGGTGGGGGATGGTCCCTTAACCTCTGAGTCAGGGAGACTCCTTGATCTAAACCTGAAACTGGCCCCCCGTATGTCATAGACACTCCCTCACTAGGGACATAAACCACACCCATGTGAAGCAGAGACAGTCCATGGCAGGGATGGTCCCTTAACCTCTGAGTCAGGGAGACTCCTTGATCTAAACCTGAAACTGGCCCCCGTATGTCATAGACACTCCCTCACTAGGGACATAAACCACACCCATGTGAAGCAGAGACAGTCCATGGCAGGAGGCCTGAGCTCTGGGAAAGAAGCAGCCAGGGTGAGGAGGAACAATCCTGGGAGGCTTCATGGAGTAGGTGGAAGCAGAACTCAACTCAGGGAGAGTCTCTACCTGTGCAACTGAAAAGACTCAGGAGGTTGAGGGTCCCAGCCTCAGAAGGTCCCAGCCTTCTCTACTCTTTTTATTTGCAATGCCTTACATTAATAATAATACTAATACTTATTAGCCAGTGCATTTTACAATGATCTTTACTCCTGACAACAATTTCACTGGGCTGGTGTTATTAACCCCATTATATCGACAGAACAATTGAGATTCAGTATATGAAGCGGACAAGTCAGGAATCAACACCAGCTCTGTCTGAGGCACATCCTAGGCTTGGTTCACTATGTGGCAAAATCTTAGTCATCCTTCAAAGTGAGGTGGTCTATGTGATTCAGAATTACGGGGACCTGAGTTCAAATCCTGACTGGGCAACATAGCATCCATGTGCTCTGAGGCCGGTTATTTGAGCTCCGAGAAATCTTTCCTGAGTGCTCTTCACCCCTGCCTCCCCACAAGATTCTCTGGCATTCTTCCCTGCACTTGGGCATTTCTTTAGCCTGGCTACACTTAACTCATGGTATGAATTTGTAGGTTTTAACATTTAAGATTTTATCTATATGAAAAATATCTGAATATCAAAATATGCAAATATAAAAAAATAACATTTTGTTACATATAAACGAATCATCTTTACTGAAAAGAATAAGATTGTGGAAAATCAGGACTATTCTGGAAAATATAGGACAAATGTCTGCAGTACCCATATGACTTAATTTTTTTAATTATGTAATAATAGGCTGGCCAACTACCTCAGTTGATTAGAGTGTGTTGTTATAACACTAAGATCAGGGTTCAGATACCCATACTGGCCAGGCACTGAGAGAAAAAAAAATAATAATAATAACCTATACTTTAGATAGGTGAATTATATGGTATATAAATCATGTCTTTATTAGCACCACACTCTAACCGACTAAGCTAACAGGCTGCTGTAAATCATGTCTTTAAAAAGCTGTTAAAAACATAAAAACAAGCAAAAAACCTGCAGACCTACAGAAAAGAACTGGGAATAACACAATTAACACCCATGCATACTTTACCCAGATAGCAGATGGTTAACATTTTGCCATATTTGAATCAGATCTTTTTTCAAAGAAACAAAAAGTTAAAGATATACTTGAAGCCCACTTTGATCTCATTCCAGGTCCTATGTCCTTCCCTTCCTCCCCAGAGGTAACCACTCTCATGAGGCTGGCACAACATGGTACAGTATTACAAGTATTTGTTTATGCATCTGCATTGTTTATGGCACTGAGTTCCTTGAGGGCAGAGAAAATGTCTTACTCAGTTTTGTATCCCCAGTGCCTGGCACAGAAAGGCGCTCAGATATGATAGACAGGTGGACAGAAGGATGGATGGATAGACGGATGGACAGACACACAGGTAGAAGGTAGAAAAAAAAGATGGAGGGTTGATGGATAATGGCAGAAAGGACAGATGAATATATGGGCAAATGAATAGAAGGATGGATGGAGGGAAGGCAGGGTGGTCAGCTGTGTAGATGCAAGGAGGAAGGGATGGATGAGTGGGTAGAAGGATAGGCAGATGGATGGTGATGGTGATGATGGAAGGATGAAAGGAAAGAGAGAAACCCAGAGCTCTATCCTACAATTAAATGCTGGCCTGGGAGGGCACAGACTCGACTAGCCCCTACAGGCGCATGCTCTCTTGCAGGTGTGGATGGCACGCCCTTCCCTTCTCTGGCCCCACCAATCACGCTGCTGGTGGATGGGAAGCAGCAGACGCTAGTGGTCTGCCTGGTCCTCAATGTCTCACCCTCTGGCCTTGACAGCCCCATCTGGTTCTCGGCTGGCAATGGCAGTGCACTGGACGCCTTCACCTATGGCCCTTCCCCAGCAACGGATGGCACCTGGACTAGCTTGGCCCAGCTCTCCCTGCCCTCAGAGGAGCTGGCAACCTGGGAGCCCTTGGTCTGCCACACTGGGCCTGGGGCTGGGGGCCACAGCTGGAGCACACAGCCCCTACAGTTGTCAGGTGGGGATAGAGCCTGTCCCCCATGCATGCTCCCTGTCCCTTTTCACAAACCCTGGAACCAGGCTATGGCAGGAGGGAGGGCAGGCTTCAGACCATGAAGGCATGAAGTGTGTCAAAGTGCAGACCGTCCAGGTGAGGTGATGCCTGGGCTCAGGGCAGAGTGGCCTCAGGGCCATGAATCCTGGGATTTGCAACTGTGATACCTGGTTCAAATCCAGGCTCTTCTGCATGACTTCCAAGAGATAAAAATTCTTTCTCCTTCCTAGTTTGATTTTATATATATATGATATATTTATATATATATATGAAAATATATAAAATAATATAAATATAAATATATTTATATATTTATGCATATTAATATATTGATATATCACCCTATATATATAAAATTCTATAAGGACCAAACAATAATTAAATAATAAATCACTATCACTTATTGAGTTGTGCCAGGCACTGTTCCAAACACTTTACATTTATAAGGTAGGTCATATTATCCCCCCAATTACAGGCACAAGGAAGTTGTTCATGTTCAAAGTCAGCTGTTACTTATTATTACTGACCACATGATTTACTTCCTGTTTCTGGATTAACTCAATTTTTTCATCTTCCAAATGGGAATGTTTGCTGAATAAATGCCCTGCCTTCCAGAGAATGCTGCTAAGAGGATGGGTTCCTTGTCTGAAAGTGCTGAGGCACCTAGGCCTCCCTGGGGGCGTGCAGCAGGAAATGGTGGGGAGTGAGGGAGATCAGGGCCCCTCAGAGGACTTGCAGCAAATTGGCTCAGGGCTTCTAACTGCTGGCCCGTTTGTCCATTTATCCAACATGCCCTAAAGGCCACTCTGTGCCAGGGCCCAGGCATAGCACTGGGGATGTGGGACACAGCAGCCTGGCCCTTCTCTCCAGAGTGCCTGGCCTATCCCAAAGGACTCACTCCCTTCTCCTTGGCTGGCAGGAAAGGCTTCCACAGTCAGGACCTGCCTGCAGGAGCCTCTTAGCGGTGAGTACTTGGAAGTGGGGACTGGAGTGGACTGGAAATAAGAGGTTGGGGACCAGGATCTTGGGCCTGGAGGGTGGGGCATTCAGCTGTGACCTGATGGGTCCCACCAGAGGGGTTGGCAGGTGTTTCATGAAGAGGATGCCTTGCTAAGTTGGGGCACTGGTTGGCCTGGGCCTCAATCTACCCTAGGATGAGATGGGGGTGGATCCTCTGACCCCAGCCTAATTCGTGAACATCAATTGAGAAACACAGGTGAGAGGGTGCTTGAAGCACTCCTCAGCCAGCCCAGGTGGAGGATGGTCTCAGCATTGGAGCCTGTGTCAACGGGAGACTGTCCGGGGTGGTGGAAAGAGCACTGGACAGAGTGTCCTGAAGTCGGGTTCCGGTCCAGCTGCTGGTTACTCTCCTCTTCGTTCACTGCTAATTCCCCCTGGCCTACCCCGCCCTCTGATGTTGGGGAATAAAATAAAATGAAGGCTAGTAAGGTACTTGTTATTATTACTAGTAAGAACTGAGGTGAGACACCGGAAAGGACTTTCCCTGGAGGCGAGGACATGGCCCCCCTCCTCTGGTGACAGTCTCCTCTGGGTGGGGCCGGGGGCTCCTCCCAGCTCCTCACGGGCCCTTCTCGCACAGGGACTCCGGGCCAGGCCCTGCGGCTGGGGGCGCTGCGGCTGCTGCTCTTCAAGCTGCTGCTCTTCGACGTGCTCCTGACCTGCAGCCGCCTCCGCGCCCGCCAGCCCAGCGCGCGGACCCCCTCGGCCCCGCGGCCCATCGCCGCCCCTTCCCGTAGCCGCCGCCCGCACGCGAGCCCTCGGCTCCCACCGACCGCAGGTGGCCGCGGCGACGGAGCGACGACAGGCCGCCGGCTGCACAGCCGCTGTCCGGGTCAGGAGCCCAGGAGCCCAGTCTGGGAGGAGGGGACGTTCTCTACTGACCGAGCTTGGGCCTGGTGCTCGTGACCCGCCCTCAGGATTCCTGCCTCGAGTCTGGGAGCACTTTTGTGTACCACTTGCCTCCTCCTGCGCACGGAGCTTCCTGGGGACCGGGCTCTGCCTCCCCCTTAGGCTGAGGCTTTCTGAGGAAAAACGCTGCGTCTGTCCCATCAGACTGGGAGCAGGTCCAGGGTGGTGATCCGCCCAGGCACTGGGGCATCTGAGGTGCAGGTAACAGGGAATAATTAAAGAAGAACTTGAATGACGCAAGCAAATGAAAGATATTTTAATTCATGTCTGCCTGGGAGGAGGGAATTTGGCAGAGTTGGAGGAAGCAGGAACCTGGGAAGTCTACCTGGAGGAAAAGGGCTTCCTGAGAGTGAGAACCTGGGAACCGCAGGCAGAGTGGGGCTGGGGGCTGGGGAGGAAGCTGGCCCAACTTTATCCCCTTCCCCCACAGCCAGGACTGGGCAAGGCGCCCTCTCTGTTTCTTCACCTGGACAACCTCTGTAAGCGGTCAGGATAGGGAGCCCAGGACCCCAGGAAGGTGGGTGCTGGGCCTGAAGTCCTGTACAGACTCTCCAGAAGTGAACAGGGCCAGGAAACAAGATCATGTCCAATGCCAAGAGCCCGAGATGGTAATTCCAAACTTACACGTTATCAGTTAAGGGTCATTATTCATTTGACAAATATCCATTCAGCATCAACTCTTAGTCAGGAACTAAAGAGGTTTGGCTTTTTTTGGTTTTGGTTTTATATTAGTCCATTTCTGTTGCTTATAACAAAATACACAGAACTGGATATTTTATAAAGAAAATGAAATTTATTGCTTACAGTTTCAGAGGCTGGAAGTCCAAACCCAGGGAACACAGCTGGTGAAGGTCTTCTTTGGTGGTGACTTCAGTGACAGCAGGGTATCTGAAAGGAAAAAACCCCAGCCCAAGCACAAAAGAAAGACACCAGGAGACAGGGACTCAACCAAAGTGTATTAGGCAGGCAAAGGAACAAGTGGGCTGCCCTCTGGAGAGTGGGAGCAGCCGCAGGGAGAGTTGGGGTGGGCCTTTTATATCCAGTTAGGCTGAGCTGGACTGTTCCTATTGGCTACGGGGGGGGGGGGGGCGCTAAGCTGAGTTGGGATTTTTCTATAGGTGGAGAAATTTGCACGTGAGGGAAGGGGATGTGGTGGTGAAGAAGGGGGAGGGTTTTTTGTGATTCTCAGAAAACGTGCTGTTCTAGGGACCTGAAACTCTCTGCAGCCATTTTGGGTGTTCCTCCCATCCACCCACCACCATCTCAGACATCAGCTAAAACATAATTGCCTAACATTTCCCCCTCTTTGGTTTAGATAGGAAAATGAGCATCACCATCGTCTCTGGCTACTTCCTGCTGAATGGGGGGCATCATAGGGGTTGTCGGAAGTGGGCACGCAGGAGTAGGAGTGGAGCAGAAGCTGGTTGACGGATACCCTAGACACCTCTCAAATTCATTCCCGAGGATTGGGGACGGTAAGGGATGTGGTGTTTCCAGATGATGTTCAGACTTTCGGAGACCTGCTGGGTGACACTGGAGGTGAAGGCTGGGCCATTGTCATGTGGGTGGAATCAAGCTGCCAGTCCTTCCCCAGTTGATGGCCTCAGAGTTGATGGTTAGGTCCCACTCTGCGAATTCCCCCTTGAGAATTAACAGCAGAACAGTTGTTGCAAGACTGATAAACCTCCTCAATGAGCTTTTGGAGGTGTAGGTTATGGAAAAGGGGTTCTAGGAACCGGTATAAAGCCTTTGGGCCAATGTGGAGGGATTGGTGGACATCTGTAATGATGCTGCGGACTAGATGGCCTGGGAGGGCAACCTTATCTTGGATAAAAATCCAACCCTTGTCCCCGATAATTCCCCCCAACTGCTTGAGGGTCTGAGTTTCTTCTTTGGTATACAAGGGGGAATGGGGTGTGTTGAGGAGAAGGAGAGGAGCTGGGGCGGAGCCTAGAGCCGTAGCCTGGGCTGTGGAATCGGCTTTGTTGTTGCCTTTAGATATAGGGTCTTTAGAGGACTGGTGGCCATGGCAGTGAACGATAGCCACCTCACTTGGGAGACTAAGGGCCTCGAGTAGCTTTGAGATGAGGGGGCCCATTGATTACTGCAGTCCCTTTAGTAGTGAGGAATCCTCGTTCTTGCCAGAGGACAGAATGAGTATGGGTGATGAGAAAAGCATATCTGGAATCTGTGTATATAGTGACCCGTTGTCCCTTGGACAAGGTGGAAGGTCCAAGTGAGGGCTATTAGCTCCACCTTTGAGAGGTAATTCTGAGGGGAAGGGGTACAGCCTCTAAGGCAGCATCTAGAGTAATGACAGCAGAGGCTGCATGCCTTTGGCCGTCCACGGCAATGAAGGAACTACCATTTACGAAAAGCACATGGTCAGGATTTGATAGGGGCTGGTCAGAGAGCCCTGGATGTGAGGGAATAAAGTCCTCTAAAAGTTGAGGACAGGAATGTGAAGGGTCGAGAGTAGTGGAGGGAGTAGGCAGAAGGGTCATAGGGTTTATGTTGGTGGAGGTGGATAAAGAAATCTGGGGATTTTCAATTAAAAGGAGGTGGTACAGTTGTATTCTGGAAGGAGTCAAATGGACGAGGGATTTGTGGCTGAGCAGGTTCCCCAAACGATGGAAAGAAAAGACAGTGAGGGGTTGGCCCAGAGTAAGCTTGAGAGCTTCCTTGGTCACGGAGGCAGCAGCTGCTAATGCCCTGAGACATGGCTGCCATCCCTGGACCGTGACATCTAACTGTTTTGATAGGTATGCCCCTGCCTGGTAGGCCGGTCCTGCAGGCTGGGCCAGGAGGCCGGTAGCCAAGCCAGAACGCTCATCCGTAAGTAGATGAAAGGGCTTTGAAGGGTCCGGGAGAGCCAGAGTGGGTCCTGCAGTGAGACAATCCCGTAGCCTAGAAAAAAGGTGTTTAACAGTGGTGGGGTCAGTTAATGGTCCCTATGGGGTGTCCTTAGCTGCTTTGTATAAGGGTCACGCTAGGAGGGCAAAGTTGGGGATCCATTGTTGGAAGAAACCCACAGGACCAGAAAGGAGAGGATGTCGTCGGCACTCTGGGGAGGTTGGAAATCCCAGAGGAGGTGGATACGGTCCCCTGTAAGAGACTTGGAAGTGGGGGTTAGGGATATGCCTAGTTAAGTAACTGTGGGGGTGCAAAGTTGAGACTTGGAAGGAGTGACCCGATAACCCCTAGACCCAGGGAAATTGAGAAAGGTGGCAGTATCCTCTTGGGAAGAGGATCATGAGGGGCTGCAAGGAAGGAGGTCACCACATATTGGAAGAGGATGCTGTACTTTAGAATGCAGAGACTAAGATTTTTGGCTAAAGCCTAGCCGAAAAGATGGGGACTATCTCAAAAGCCTTGTGTCAAAACAGTTCAGGTAAGTTGTTGTGAAGTATGTGTGTCAGGGTCCTCCCAGATGAAGGCAAAAAGGAAATAAGAGTCTGGATGAAGGGGGACGGGGCAGAAGGGAATTATTAGGAAAGAGTGAGAAGGGAGATCCATCCAGGCTACAGGAAGGGGGTGGAGTGGTCCGTGGATTAGAAGAGGTGCCATGAATTCCCATGACCGCCACTGGGGAGGGGAAGCTGGTGCCCGAGTAGGAAGGCAGAACAGAGTAGGTAGCCCCCCGTGTTCAACAGGAAGGAAATGGACTTACCCACTACCTGCATGACCCTGGGCTCAGAGTGGGTGAGAGGGGTTTCCGAGTTTGAGCCCCGTCAGTCATCATCCAGGCCAAGGAGCTGGAAGGAGGGACTTACTGGCTCAGGGCTTCCTCTGCATGGAGGTGCCGGGTACCCTCTGGTGCCGGGGCAGTCAGACCTCCAGTGGCCTATTCTCTGGCATTGAGGACAAGGGCACATTGGTTTCTTTGGATTTGGACACTGGTGGGCCCAGTGTCCGTCAGCACCACACTTGAAGCAGGCCCCCTGGGGGGTTCAGGGTTAGCCCTCTCCATTGGCTCCCGGAGCCGGCAGGCCGCAGGGCTGCTACCTAGGCTGGGGTTTGGAGTTGGACCTTCTTCTGGACCCGGGCTTGTCTTTTAAGTTCAGCCATTTCCTCCCGGGCATTAAAAACTTTATATGCCTGGGCTGGCCCAGTGGCGCACTGCTACAGTGCGCCGCTTGGGAAGCGCGGCAGCGCTCCCGCCAAGGGTTCGGATCCCACATACAGACGGCCGCTCACTGGCTGAGCAAGGTGCGGGAGCAACACTGAGGGTTGCGATCCCGTTGCCGGTCACGAAAAAAGACAAAAAGGAAAAAAAAAAAAAAACTTTATATGCCATTCTCACCAGGTCGGGAATGTGAGTTTGAGGGCGGGAATGATTGAAAAAGAAAATGGGAGGCTAGCAGAATAGTTTCTGCTGGGGTAGAGGGTTCGAAAATTTAGGGGCATTTAGGGCCAATGGAGCCAATATGAAAAGAAGGGGGGTGTCCAAGTAAGGGGGACTTGGACATGGGTGGATGGGACGGTTGGCAATGGCAGGGCAGATGGATGGGGCCGATAGGGGAAGGGACGTGAGCACACCGGGAGAAAGGCTGCCGCAGGCGCCATATCAGAGACAAGTGGGAAGTCAGAGGAGCAGGTGGAGGGTCGGGAGGGACAGGTCAAAGAGACAGGAAATCAAAGTCAGGCTCCAGGAGCTCAAAGGAGGAGGAGGAAGTTAAAGTTGAATTCAGAAAGGAGAAGCCAGTTAATTCAAAATGAAACCCGGTCCAGTTCCAAAGTGGAAGTAAAAAAGGGTCAGGAGCTTAACAATGACTGTAGAAGTTGGAGGGACGAGAAGCAGACAAGAAGTTAAGGTTGAGCTCCAGGAGCTCGGAAACGTGAGCGGGACTCCAGGAGTTCAAGGAGAGGCCGGTCCACTTCAAATGAATTGAGATTGGGCAGTTCCCATAATTCCTGCCAGGCAGCCCTGGAAAAAAAAGGCTCAAAACAGGTAAAGCTAAGGGGAAATAACTGTGGATCCTGGCTAAGACAAAGAAGAAGAGAGAAAGGGAAAAAGAAAGTAAAAAATTCGGTCCAATTCGGGCAGGGAACTTAAAAGACAAGAGCAGGGGAGAAACCACTGAGCACATGTAAAACAGGTAAAGGGAGCGCCAGGTGCTCCGGAGATGGGGACAAAATAGTTACAGCAAACCAAAAGTAAAACAGGTCATGGATAAAGGGAGCTCCAGGAGCTCCGCAGACAAGGACAGAGCAGTCACAGTTGACCGAAGGCAGAACAGGCAGTGAGTAAAAGGGGGTCACAGGGAGTGGGTAAAGGGAGCTCCAGGAGCTCCAGAAAAAAGAATGAAGCAGTTACAATTGACAAAAAACAAGACTAAAAAGGGGGAAAGGACCTCGGGTGCCAGGAGTGGAGCAGCCACAACTGAGCTAAGAACCCGGAAGACAGAGGGTACAGGAAAAAGGGGCGAGAGGGGGAGAAAGAGTTGCTGGCCCCCGAGCCAGCGGGCTGGCCAGGTTTTCAGGGGCTTCGGACAGAGGCGAAGAGGGGAAGGATTCAGGGGTTTTGGGAGCAGATGGAGTCTGTGTGGTTTGAGTGAGAAAGTCTGGTTCCAAAACGAAAGTAAAAAGGACTAAGAGCCTAACAATGGCTGTAAAAATGGAGGGAAGAAAAGAAGCAGATGAAAAGGTAAAATTGGGATCAACGCTTGTTCATCTGGTGTTATAGTTGCCTGTGGCTGATAAGAAAGGCTTGGGTATAAGGAATTTTGGCCCATTTTCCTGATTGCTCGCAGAAATTATATAGATCCCGCAAGATGTTGGGGTTGAGAGACCCAAAAGGGGGCCACTTGTTTTGGTTATCTAAACGATAATTTGGCCATTCCTGAGTGGAAAGTCGAATAAGCTGTTTGTGTTTTAAATCTGGAGTTAAGGGCCGACCCTGTGGCTCACTCGGGAGAGTGAGGCGCTGGGAGCACAGTGGCGCTCCCTCCGCGGGTTTGGATCCTATATAGGGATGGCCGGTGTGCGCGGTGCGGGCGACACCAAGCCAAGGGTTACGATCCCCTTACCAGTCACAAAATAAATAAATAAATAAATATATAAATCTGGAGTTAAGCCTAGTGTATGTAGATGTCGTAACAAGCACTTCAGGGGAGAGTCGGCTGAGAGAGAGGGAGCAGCCCCCATAAGGGACGTAGATGGTGCAACTAGCACCTATAAGGGACAGTTACCAGAACCGAAGGGGCATCCCCACTTCGGCTGAGGAACTGAGAAGCCTAGGATCACTGAAAACAGTCATCACTGGTTTCCGATGATTGAGGGGACCCCAGTGGGTCCGACAGCTTTTGGGCACCCGGCGCCGGGGCTTTTGAAGTGCCACAAGGGCAGGAGAGAAACCTGGTTTCCCGGAACCCTGCAGCGGTAGAGGAGAAGGGGGAACTCCCGCACAATCAAGCCAAGTGTCCACCTGAGAGATAAAAGGCTGGCACCAACCAAAGGCACCAATAAGGGATAACTCATCAAATTGGAGATCGGTGTTGGATGTGCTGGTGGCGATCGGGAAGCAAGGTCGGGTTGAGAGTTGTCACTGGTGTGGGCTCAGGGCCATGGGCAGAGAGGCAGATGGGGTCCCACTGGAGGCAGGGAAGCCCATCCGAGTCACGGCACCAATAAAAGGAAAAAATCGAGGCCTGAGCACAAAAGAAACACACCAGGAGACAGGGACTCAACCAAAGTGTATTAGGCAGGCAAAGGAACAGCGGGCTGTCCTCTGGAGAGTGGGAGCAGCCGCAGGGAGAGTCGGGCTGGGCCTTTTATATCCAGTTAGGCTGAGCTGGACTGTTCCTATTGGCTAAGAAGGAAGGG
>NW_007726380.1:765780-768517 GCF_000696425.1 Galeopterus variegatus | reverse complement strand
GGAAGGGGAGGGAAGCGGGGGGGGGGGCGCTAAGCTGAGTTGGGATTTTTCTATAGATGGAGAAATTCACACCCGAGGGAAGGGGATGTGGTGGTGAAGAAGGGGGAGGGGGTTTTAGTGATTCTCGGAAAACGTGCTGTTCTAGGGATCTGAAACTCTCTGCAGCCATTTTGGGTGTTCCTCCCATCCACCCACTGCCGTCTTAGACATCGGCTAAAACATAATTGCCTAACAGTATCACACTGCAAAAATGGCAGAGCAGAGAGAGTAGAGAGAGACAGTTCCTCACGCACTCTCCTTTTAAGGCCCTCAGAACCATAACCCTGACCGCCATTTTTAATCCATTTGGTACTGCATGGTCTTACAATCTAATCACCTATTAAAAGCTCCACCTTTCAATTACCATAATAGGATTTCCCACCCTCTTAACAATAACAGTGGGGGCTAAGTTTCTAATATATAAAACTGGGGGGACACAATTCAAGCTTCAGTGAGTTTTGGGGGGACATAATTCAATCCACTACAGTTTTGTTTCCTAAAGAGGATTTTTTTTTTTTTGTCTTTTTCCATGTCCGGCAACAGATCGCAACCCTCAGTGTCGCCCCCGCACCGGACCGGGACCGGCGACGGGATTGCAAGCCTCGGTGTTGCTCCCGCGCCTCGCTCAGCCAGTGAGCGGGAACCGGTCTGTATGTGGGATCCGAACCCTCGGCGGGAGCGCCGCCGCGCTTCCCAAGCGGCGCACTATTACAGTGCGCCACCGGGCCGGCCCCTAAAGAGGATTTTTGCACTGCTGGAGTATGAGGCTCTGACAATGGGGTATAACCCTGTGTGTCCTGTTTCCCCAGCGCTGGAAGGAAATCCAGCCTTTCCTGAGAGTTCATCTCCAGTAATCACCTCAAGAATGTCTGGGTGCTCTCTTGTGAATCCAGGTGTCCGCTGGGCACCACAGGACAGTATGTTGGATCAATGGCATTACTTTAGTCTTTCTTCCCTTAAGGTGGGGGTGGGGAACTATGCCCCAACACCCTCTCACACACATGTTGTCAATGACACCCCAGCTTCCCTGAGCCTCTGCGTTGTTCTCAGCTACTGTTCCATGAAACTCTGCCTCTTCCCCTGCTCATCTCTCACCAGCCTGTAAGGAGATTCTCCCACTTCTTTTTGGGATTCTTCAAGGAACGGGTCCTGCAGCTTCAGGGAATGAATCTGTTCACCATCCCCACAGGGCCTGCTCCTTCCCTTACACACAGACCAAGGGACATGTGGGCTGGGTCCAGGGAGGGGTCCAACAATAGGCTCAAACTTTTTCCAGCCACTGTCCTTTCCCAGGTCTCAGCCCAGATGCTGAGCCCAGGCCTCCTGCCCAACTATTTCTCACCCCTGGAAATGTCCTCTTTTGTCCATTCCAGAAGCAGTGCTTCCCTCAGCTTCAACTCCTCTGCTCATCTTGTCCCAATTCCCCAAGCCTGCCCTGCCCCAGCCTCTCAATCCCCACTGTGGCTGGCTTAGCGTTATTTTCCAGGAGGGCTTCTGGGCCTAGGTAAATCAAGGGCCATGGCCAGGCTCTGAGCCTCCCCAAGTCTCATCAAGCCCAGAGCAGAAGGAGGAGCTCAGGAGGGGGTGTCCCGATCCTGTATACTGTGGAATTCCACATACCACACCCCTGCATATCCAAACTGCCTTGTTACTAACACAATTGTTTTCCGCAAGAAGCTAAGGTAAGAAAATGACAACTCAAAGGCCTGGGCCTCAGTTCTTCGGAATCTCCATAAAATGGCATAAATATCCAACCTCTAGGAAGGAAACATAAGGGACTGAGGAACAGAGCTTCATAGGCAAAAATGCAATTTGCAGACAACTTTCCAGAGAAGCAGCCATAGGACACTGAACTTAGGGGTAGCCTGAAGCAGCCCAGAAGACCCAGAGACTCCTCCTCTTCATGACATGTCAGATGGGGGTCTTACTGAGCACCTCTTTGTGTCAGGCACTCTGTTGCTGGGGAGGCGGATAGGATAGACAAACGTCCATCAGCCAAATTCCTGCTTTCTGGGAGCTCAGAATCCAAATAATAATAGGGCCGTAAAAGGGACTGAAACTACATACTAAAAAGAAAATTAATGTCTGAACTTTTTACACTCTGCTCGGTAAGTTTTAATTTTATCCCGACAACGGGCAAGCTTCGCACAGGTTCGGAGAGGATGATTTGTTCTAGTTCTCACTAGGAGAAATCTAGGGTTACTGGGCACTGAGAAAATCTGAAGGCTGGAGACAGTTTGAGTCGTTCTGCTCTCACTCTAAGCGCCTCCTAGAATGACTGGCAATAATACCACCACAAGAAATAATAATACAACTTAAAAGCAGGTGCTCGGTGCTTGCGGCAGGACGACGACCCCAGGAGGGAACTGACATTCGGGGAGGTGGCAGAGCCGCCAAGCCGGCTTCCTCAGGGCTTCCAGGATCAGCGCGCCGAGCCGCTCTCACTCAGGCCCAGGCCGGCTTCGCCTCTCCGGGTCCTGGTCCTCCACCTCTCCCAGGGCCTCCGTTAGCGGGCGGGACAAGATGTTGCCATAGGTCGCCGAGGCCACCATCCGCCCTCTTATAGGTCAAGGCCGAAAACAGGTCGTCCTCCCATTCGCTAGAGGGCCACCCCGGAGAAAGCCATCGGCTGCGTGGTCCGCGGGCCTCCGTCCGCTTTGGGGGCGGGCCGAGGCGGCAGGAGGGGCGGGCGGGCCGG
>NW_007726380.1:762262-765690 GCF_000696425.1 Galeopterus variegatus | reverse complement strand
GGGCTCGCTGCTGCGGCGCTTCCGCGGAGGCGTGTGCGGCCCGGGAACGGCCCGGGGAAGCTGCTGCACGCGGCTACGGGAGGGAGCGCGTCCGCTCCGCTCGGGTCGGTCCGGCCGGGCCATGGAGTCGTTGCCTGAGCCCGCGTCCCGCTGTCTTCTGCTCCTCCCCTCGCTGCTGTTGCTGCTCCTCCCGGCCCCGGGGCTGGGCCCGAGCCAGGCCCGAGCCGAGGAGAACGACTGGGTTCGACTGCCCAGCAAATGCGAAGGTGAGGGGCGGGCCCGGCGCATCTTGCCGGCGGGAAGGGGACGGCGCTGGCACGGGAGGGTCGAGGCGTGGGGTCCTGGGCTCTGGAGCGAGTCTCTTGGTTCATTGAACCTACAGAGCGCTTGGCACTGTGCTGGGCGCTGGGGACCCCGCGGTGGGCGAGGGATCCGATCTCTGTGCACGTGGAGCTAACCCAGGGTCGTAGATGCCTCGATGTCGTGGTAGGGGAAGTGCAGGGCTTTGGGGCCGGTGAGTAGCATCTCATCTCGCCCGGAGGTGGAGGAAGGCTGGTGTAGAGGGGAGACAGGAAAAGCTTCATAGAGGAAGCCTGAAGAGTAATTAGGAGTTAGGCAGGTGAAGAGCAGTGGAAAAGAGGGGCCCACTCAGGAAACTGCAGACGCAGAGGCCTGCAGGCTGAGAAGCAAAGGCGAGTTTGAGGAACCGAAAACGTCCATATGACTCGTCTTGGGGGAAGGAGAACCTGGGACTCTCCCTTGTGCCCTCACCACAACCTAACCTGTGTAGTTGTCTGTTGCCCCACTAACAGCTCCCAAGGACAGGGATTTTGTCTCAAATGTTTATTCACAGAGTATCCGGTGGTGTCCCATAAATGTTCTGGGAATAAATATGATTAGATGGGGGGGTGGGTATGGGTGTGTGTGGAGGAAGGTGTCTGAGGCCTAAAGGATCACTTTGGGGGAAGAGTAGAACCTGGTGGGAACTTGGTGAGGGAGGAAGGCTCTAGGAATATGGAGAAAGGGTGAGTCCCAAAGACGTAGGGGTGGAGGCAAGAAACCTCAGAGAGAGAGAGAGAGAGAGCACACCTGCAATCTCACCACTGATCCAGGACTATGAAGGGCCTACCTCTTTTTCCTCCCTTCTATTTCTCAGTTTTCTCCTCAGACCTTTAACGTCACTCCTTCCTTCCTACCTTCCTAAACCCAGGCCCCCCAGAAAGTCGGTGATAAATCTCTTTTATCTGAGTTTAAAGCCTACATGGGACCAGATGTTTCCTAAACGTTGGGAAGTGGGGGTGGGGTGATTTGGGATACATAATCCTTCCATTTGAGAGATTAAAAATGAGATTCTCCAGAGATAAGCTTACTTCACTGGTAGGGAACCCAGGATGGGTTTTAGCCTATGCCTTCTCCCTTACTCCCTTAAGAAGACAGTCACAGGATTATGTTGCTTTCCTTTCACTAGTCCTAATTGACATCCTTTGGGAGTTTCACTTCCTCTTCTCTTTGTTTCCTATCTTACTCTGATACCAAAGAGCTCCTATTGTTTCTCATTATTTTCACAGTCTAAGAAGCTCATATTTCTTTTCCTTAGGAGACATTCACAGACTCATAGAAGATAGAGTTGGCAAAGATCTTAGAGATCATTGTAGCCTAAACTCATTTTGTAATTGATAAAGATTAATTTAAAAGAGATTTTTAGTCACAGGATGGGTTGTTTTTGTTATTACATCTTTGTTATTAAATGCTGCCTGTGTCTGGCCCATACAGCCTGACTCTTGGCTCAGTAGCTTGAATGGAACAGACCTTGGCATAGAGGAAGGAGAATCTGCCCAGAAAAAGAGTGGGTGGATGTCGGTGAAGGCCTGGGGTCTGTGCCATGAGTCTCCTCCAAGTCTGGTTCTGGGTAGCATTCCCCAGAGGAGGTCTAAGAGGTAATGTCTGGAAGAGTTGGGAAGTGAGATTGTGGTTGATGGGTAGAAAAGAGAAAGAATGTTCCAAACCTCCCGTTTCTCTTCTCCTGGAATACTACTTGTTGAGGGCATGGGAGAAGGAGGCAAAGGAGCCAGAAAAATGATGAGCTTGCACAGAGTACAGGACAGAAGACAGGAGGGAGCCCAGGTGGTCCTGGGTAGAGAGCCAGGGAGGTAAGATATCCTCAATTCATTGTGGACTCTGAGATCACCAACTTATAATTTAGTATCTTTGTGTGCTCCACAATCCATCAGTTAACGTGTATGTTATAAAATTTCACCAAACAAGCCTCCACGGGAGGTATTTATTTTTGTGGTAAATTGGTTTTCTACCAAACCCTGCTGTCAATGTTATAACAGTGCTGACAGCATTTAGCCTGCAGACTGCATTCCATTCAGAGGCATCAGAAGCTGCTAGGCCACAAACACAGTCTCTATCAGCAATATTTATCAAGCATTTAACATTTACAGTCTCAGACTAGGGAAATACAGAAAAAATCCAACATATGACGCACACTTTGAGGACCCTTGTAGTCTAGATGGAGATAACATGAGATGAATGAAGGCACTTA
Organism: Galeopterus variegatus; assembly: GCF_000696425.1. Lineage (NCBI taxonomy): Eukaryota > Metazoa > Chordata > Mammalia > Dermoptera > Cynocephalidae > Galeopterus > Galeopterus variegatus. The sequence goes on along the minus strand of NW_007726380.1, from coordinate 763,142 downwards.
GGGAGAGCTTGGATCTTGCAGAGGCCAAAAATGAAATCAAGAGCAGCAGGTGGGGTTAGTCCAGAACTGACTCCTGAGGGAGGAGACTTAATGTGAGGTTGAGAGAATGGACAGGGAAGCCCACAGAGGGCATTAAGCACTTTCCTAGGGCCTCAGGCACTTCACACCCCTTTTGCAGTGGTAATTATTTGTTTACACCTTTGTCTGCTCCATTGAACTGAGCATCTGGAAGAGAGGAACCTTGTTTTCATCTCTGCATCTCCAGGCAGTACCTGATATAGGATTTGCTTAATAACTGTTTCAGAAAGAGTAAGGGGAAATGAGAAAATAAATGTACACAAACAGTAGGAACAAGGCCTCTGGGGAGGGGATATAGCAAATTAGCTTGGCAGGAATAGAGAGCTGGTGTTGTAACACATATGAAATCAAGTGATAAAACAGCCATAAAAGACATTTTGGGGGCAATTAGGGAAACTTGAATATGGACTATTAGATGATGTTAGAATTATTGTTAATTTTGTGAGTGTTGTAATTGTTTTATAGTTATATAGGAAAAGGTCCTTGTTCTCAAGAGATAGATGGTGGGCCGGCCCGTGGCTGACTCGGGAGAGTGTGGTGCTGATAACACCAAGGCCACAGGTTCGGATCCCCTATAGGGATGGCCGATTGGCTCTGGGTGAGCGTGGTGCTGACAACACCAAGTCAAGGGTTAAGATCCCCTTACCGGTCATCTTTTATTTTTTTATTTTTATTTTTATTTTTTCCTTTTTTTGTCTTTTTTTTTTTACTGACCGGTAACGGGATCGCAACCCTCGGTGTCGCGCCCGTACCGGGGACCGGCAACGGGATCACAACCCTCGGTGTTGCGCCCGTACCGGGG
>NW_007726380.1:753317-761870 GCF_000696425.1 Galeopterus variegatus | reverse complement strand
TGTGGGATCCGAACCCTCGGGCGGGAGTGCCGCCGTGCTTCCCAAGCGGTGCACTATCCAGTGCGCCACCGGGCCGGCCCCGGTCATCTTTAAAAAAAAAAAAAAAGAGAGCTAGATGGTGACATATTTAGGGTTGAAGGTCATATTTGCAACTAACTTTCAAGATGGTTTAGCAAAAACAATGTATATATTGTTGAGATTTATTATATTTTACATATTGGAGAAAGATTGGGGCAGATTTTTAGCAATTGTTGCATATAAGTGGAAGGTATATAGTTATTCATTGTACTCTTTCAGCTTTTCTGTATGTATAAAAAATTTTTAAATATAGTGATGGAGGTGAGAGCAGGGTGATGGGCAGGCAATAAAGTCAGTAGGATAAAGGCGAAGTGTGGACATGGGGCAATGGATCTTGGCACCACAGTTTCACATAGTCAACTCCATTTGGTGGTCTGGTACTAGCTCCTTCCATGCCTTGAGTATTGACCCAATCTAAGAAAGGACACCCACATGCGCATATTTTTCTGGGATCTGTCCTCCCATCAGAGACTCACATACAGTCACTGGCTGTGCTGTGTCTCCCTCTCCCAGTGTGCAAATATGTTGCTGTGGAGCTGAAGTCAGCCTTTGAGGAAACTGGCAAGACCAAGGAGGTGATTGACACAGGCTATGGCATCCTGGACCGGAAGGCCTCTGGAGTCAAATACACAAAGTCGTAAGTGAATGGGGACTCACTGGCCTGGACTGCTTTGTTCCTGGAGGCTTTGGGGACTTGAATTTCCCTTCTCTCCTCTAGCTAGGCAAACCCACCACAAGGGAGTCAGCCCTAAGACCCAAGTTTGCCAACCGGTTCTGCCCCCAATTAATTGTGTGACTTCATAAATCCCTTAACTTCTCTGGGATTCAGATTCCTCAGCTGTGAAAGCAAGACTGTTGGGTTGTATCAGTGATTCCCAGACTCTTGGATTTTTTGGACCAATGCAATTTTTTAAAATATTGGTAACATAGGATTGCTAAGTATAAATATTACTTGGCAACAAACCCCCCCCCCCCAAAATTCTGTCTACTACTATCATCCTTTCAAAATGAAATGATATTTTACCATCAAAATTTAATACATTTGCTATATAAAAAAAATCTAAAACTGAATCATTTAGCTTCATAAAAAATTCCTTCCCTTAGAGCTGTTAAAATGTTGTCTCTCTGGTCTGTGTTCCAGCATTTCAGAGCCCCCAGACCAGATGACCTATCTTCCTTCCAGCTCTGACTTCCCGTTGGTGAGATGTGCAGGTGTTGGGGCAGCAGGGCTGGAGGGACGGACCACTAACCCACTGGGCCTAGGAAGGGAACTCAGTTCCTCTCGTGCTGCTGTCTCGGCAGGGACTTACGGTTAATTGAAGTCACTGAGACCATTTGCAAGAGGCTCCTGGACTATAGTCTGCACAAGGAGAGGACCGGGAGTAACCGGTTTGCCAAGGTTGGATTTGTGCTTGTCCTTCATTCCCCTCTGGGGCCAGACCTGCATGTATCTAAGTGTGCCTGCTGCTGTGAGTGTGATTTGAAGGTCATACCCTGGGAGCTTCCTTCCTTGCCTCTTTCCATTCTTTGATTGCCATTTGCACTCTACTCCTCCTGAGTGGCCTGACTTTTCAGTAGCAGTAGGCACATTCATAATGGCCTGGTCCTGCTCTTCAGGGTCCTGCCTCCGTCCCAGACACAGGCAGAAATGCTCCACGGTGGCAGCCCCCATGGGGACCTGAGACACTCGAGCAGAGAAAACTCAGCAAGGTCCTGGATGTGCAGAATTTTGGGGTTTAGGAGAGATGCCAGAAGACAATCACCAGAAAAGTGATTGCCCATTTCCTCCTCTGAGCCCACACAGCACCTCCCTAGAACCCTACTAGGGTGCCTGTGGGACACTGAGTGCACTCACCGTGTGCACGAATGTTCTCTCCCTGGAAAATGAGCTGCTTACAACAAGGCTCATATTTCTATGTGTTGACATCTCCAGTGTCTGGCACATAGTAAGACACTTGCTGCCCACGTTTTTCAACCTAAGTTCCCATCTAGCAAAGGAGATCAGTCATAAACACCTGGGACACCTAAGGGTATCATCTCAAGTAGCATAAGTCTTAGGTTTTATCTTTAAAATTTGCATGAATTTTGCTCTGTACTCGGTAGTAAATCCATGTTTGCTTTAATAAAAAGTGTTTAGCAAAAAAATTAGAAACAGTCTCACTATCCACCAGTAGGGGAGTTGTTAAATCATTGATATGGCCATTCAACGGACTATTTTTTTGTTTGTTTGTTTGGTGGCTGGCTGGTACGGGTATCCAAACCCTAGACCTTGGTGTTACCAGCACCACTCTCTAACCAACTGAGCGAACCAGCCAGCTCTTGGTGGACTGTTATATAACTGTAAAACAAAGAATGAGATAGCTCTTTATGAACTAAATTAAACTGATCTCCAAGGTATATTATTAAAGTAAAAACGGCAAGGTGGAAGATAGTGTATATGATACACTACTGCTTGTGTAAAAAGCGGGGATGGGGGAGATGAAATATTTGTATGTTTGTATTTGTATGAATTATCTCTGGGAAGATAGAGGAAATGGATAGTATGTTTTCTCTGGGGTAAGACTTAGATAGATGGCAGAGATGGTTTTTACAGAATAAAGAGTCCTTCCTGCCTCAGCTATGCCTTCTTGTCACCAAGGGAGGACACAAGTCAGGAAGAACCTGCAGCAGGAAGTAGGTCTGGATATAGGGGGCCGAGTGTGCCCATCCACAGTGAGGGAAAAGAGCCAAAACCAGAGTATTTCCTGGAATAGGAGTATAAGTTTAGAGGGCCTGAGGGCAACAACAGATCTTTTTGAAAGGGTGAGGTGTGGGGAGGCAGGTCAGGGTGTGTGTGTGTGCAGGGGTTGTGGGAAGGAGGCCTAAAAGAGAGGACAGGAAGGTAAGGTCAAGGGTGAGAAGCCTTAAAAGGTCTTGACTTCTCAGAGTAGGTCCTCAGATACCACTGGGAGAGGAGGGCCAGACATAGAAAAGGTGGCTCTGCCTCCCATGTCTGTCACCTCTTACAGGGCATGTCAGAGACCTTTGAGACGCTACACAACCTGGTACACAAAGGAGTCAAGGTGGTGATGGACATCCCCTATGAGCTGTGGAACGAGACCTCTGCAGAGGTGGCTGACCTCAAGAAGCAGGTACAGGGGACTGGCTGGGTAGTTCAGTTGGTTAGAGCGCAGCCTTATAACCCCAAGGTCATGACTTCAGATCCCCGTACTGGCCAGCCACCAAAAAAAAAAAGCAGGTACAGGCCCCTTCAGCCATCAGAGGCTGCTGTGCCCCAGTTAGGGGCTGGAGGGATTGGGTCTGCTCTAAGAAGGGCCACCAAGAGCTGGGCGACTTTGGTCAAGTCATCTTGCCTTTCTGGCTTCAGTTTCCATAGGTGAATCACAGCCACCTGCCTATCTTGTGGTGGGTCATGAGGCTTGGCTGAGCTCCTCTAGGAGCAAGCCAGGAGCTGGGGCTCTGCCAATATGAGCTGGTATGATTAACAGTGCGACGTGCTGGTGGAAGAGTTCGAGGAGGTGATCGAGGACTGGTACAGAAACCACCAGGAGGAGGACCTGACCCAATTCCTCTGTGCCAACCATGTGCTGAAGGGAAAGGACACCAGTGAGTCTGACGGGAGGGAGAAGGAAGGGCGGGTTGGCTCTTGATGATTTTATTGTTTGCTCTGCCTCAGGGGGTGGGGGTAGGAGAGGACAGAAAAGAAGCAGAGGGCATGTAAGAGGCAACTAGAGCAGGTGCAGAACAACATGCAGATGCCCCCAGAGGGGCCTGGGGCCATAGTGAGGTGGGAGGTAGTGATGCTGATGTAGCCACCAATTCTAGTCGCTACTCCCAGGGGCTCCCCAGTCAGTGCTCCTCACCCAGCAAACTGGTTTGAGGCACCTCTGTTGAGGGTGTCTCTCCTCCTCACCCCAGGTTGCCTGACAGAGCGGTGGTCTGGCAAGAAGGGGGACACAGCCACCCTGGGAGGGAAGAAGTCCAAGAAGAAGAGCAGCAAGGCCAAGGCATCAGGTGGCCAGAGTAGCAGCAGCAGCAAGCAGAGGAAGGAGCTGCATGGCCTTGAGGGAGACCCCGGCCCCGAGGAGGACGAGGGCATCCAGAAGGCATCCCCGCTTACACATAGCCCCCCTGATGAGCTTTGAGCCTAACCCAGTGTCCCCTGTACGGAGACTCCTGTTCTCAAAGCTGAAGCGTCTAGGGCCTGGCTCTGGCGGGCACAGATGGCTTTCCCAGCTTCAGGGCCTCGCTGCCTCACCTGTGCCCTCTTCCCACCAAGGAAAGGCCCCTTCCCTTCTCCCTTCCCTTTCACCTTCCCCCTCCCCGATCCCCTTCCCCATTCCCTCCCTTCCCCCATTACCCTTCCCCCTTCAAGGCCTCAGCAAGGCCAAGGCATCAGGTGGCCAGAGCAGCAGCAGCAGCAAGCAGAGGAAGGAGCTGCATGGCCTTGAGGGAGACCCCAGCCCCGAGGAGGATGAGGGCATCCAGAAGGCATCCCCGCTTACACATAGCCCCCCTGATGAGCTTTGAGCCTAACCCAGTGTCCCCTGTATGAGACTCCTGATCTCAAAGCTGAAGCATCTAGGGCCTGGCTCTGGTGGCCACAGATGGCTTTCCCAGCTTCAGGGCCTCGCTGCCTCACCTGTGCCCTCTTCCCACCAAGGAAAGGCACAAGCTCCAGGAAGAATTCAGAGCAGCCATGGGCAGCCTGCACCAGCCTTTTCCCTCTGCCAAGCATTTCTCTCCTGACACAGGCTTGGGGCAGGCCATGCCGTTTCAGGATTGCGAGGACTCCAGCGTGAACTCAGGAGGGGCAGGTGTCAGAGCTGGGCACCAGGACTGGAGCCCATGAGGAGGGCATGCCTGGCCTTCACTCCTCCCCTCACTCCTGCCCCCACAGGGAAGCAAGACTGCAGCACCCCACAGCTCCCCCTCTGCCCACCGCTCCTGTGGACACCTTCACTCTGCCTGGCCCTCCTCCAGGGCTCACAGAGTAAAAGCCTTTCGGCCTTTTGGTTCTGATTTCTGAGTCCTCTTCAAACGTCAGGAAGGTGCCCGGAGTCGCTGTTGCTCTTTCCTGCCTGTCACCTTCCAGCCTTGGGGACTGAGGATGGGGAGGCTGCTCCCATCTTCCCACTGTTGAGGCTGAACCTGCCAGCTCTTGGGAAGACCACGTGCAAGGAGGGCCCAGGGTTGTTTTGGGGTGAGGCTAGGTGTGGGCATGGGGCAAGGCCGATCCCATCTCTCAGCTGCCCTTGCTCTCCGTGAGTTCCCAGGCCCTGCCCACCCTGCTCCGGGGCCCAGCTGCTCACCTGTGTCCTGGGCACCTGGCTGCCCTCATTCCTCCCTCTCTCCTGCCTCTCCTTCCCCAGGACCTTCCCACTTGTGTAAAGTGTTCACTGGTTACCCCACCAGCTCCTGTCCCTCCCTCCTGCCCACCTCCATCTGGCGCTGCCTGTTGGTCTTGAACCTTGTTCCCTGATGACCACACTTGGTCACTGTGCTCTTCCTGGCTGTTGTATCTGGATCCCGGAGGGAGGACACCCCAGTCCCTCAACAACACGTAACACCATTTTCCCCGGGGCCAGGGGAGGAACAGGAAGGCTGGCCTCTAAGGAGAAGGGGTGGGAGGTTCAGGCACCTCCCAGTCTATCCTGAGGGCAGTTGGTAGCAATAGTGATGACAATGACACCTATTCACAGTGCTTTAACTTTCACCCTTCCAAGGCACTTGTGCAGTGGGTGCTGTTAGCTCCATTTTGTAGAAGAGAAACTAGGCTCAAGTCACGTGGCGTGCCCAGGGTCCTGCTGTTAAGGAGTGGTGCAGCCGGGACGTGGACTCTGGTTTTCAGATTCCAAGTCCGTCGTATTTCCTCTCTTCACAGCTGCCAGGCCCTTCCCCCAACTCCTGGCAGTGTAACTCGTATTGAACTGGTTTGGTTTTTCGGCCTTAACCACCAGCACAAGCCTCTTAAAAGGAGAATAGAAAGCAGCTGTTCCTTCTTGGAAGGAGAGAATGTGGAGGATCCTGTCAGAGTCGTGCCCTCACTAGGTGCCCTGGGAGATCCCCAGTGAGACTCCACCTCACACCATTCTGGGCTAGGCCCAGTGGGCAGGAGGAGACACACCACTGAAGGCTCCATGGGTCTAGGGCAGACTCGGGTCCACGCTCCTGGGAGTGCGGAGCCTGCTCCTAGCCTGGGCTCAGCCTGTCTTCCCCTCCCCAGGTTAGTGCAGCCAAGGCCAGAGAGGGGAGCACAGTGGAAGCTTTTCCTCTCCTGCCTGTTGAGGCTTCAAACGGGCCCTTGGGGGATGATACTTTTTTGCCTTAGCCCCCACGTCCACTTCTCCAGGACTGATGTTCCCCCTGTTAAAGGGGCCAGTAGTGAGATTTTAGTCTAGAATTGGGTCCTCTCCTGGGCTTTGTTCTGAGCATAGCAGATGGCTGGGCGTGGGGTGGGGGGCTGGGACCCAGGGCTGGGGATTTGCAGCCACCTGGACTATCTAGGATTTGGAGGACAGTCTCCGATTGCCCAATGTCACCAACCACCAGCACTTCAGTGCCCATCTTACCTCTGTCACCAGAACTCCATTGATTTTTAAAGTAGGATGAGGCAAAGACTTGTCCCCTTACTGGGTTGTTGTTGGCCCAGTGGTGTAATACAAGGCCCAGACCTGAGGACAGGCAGCACTGTGACAGCTTTGCTCTTTGACCTGTGGCCCTGCATGACAGCTCCTCCCTGCCCCCCAAAGGCCAGGTTTGTTGCTCACTCACTAGCTCTCAACCAGCTCACCCCTGCAGGCAGTTTCTCCTGGCCCAGTCCAGAAAAGGCAGAAAGCAGGGTCTGGCTTCCTAGGTTTTTCTTTTCATCTCCCCCCCACACACATAAGCCTTTTTGGTTTTTTGTTTTGTGGCTGGCTAGTCCAGGTACCTGAACCCTTGACCTTCAAGCCTTTTTGAACTTGAGGGTTGCCTCTGCTTTCCCACACCCCTTCCCATCCGTAAAGTTAAGGGACTGCCTGAGCGCAAGTTAACCTGATTTCAGTCCGTTTATAGGAAGCCCTATTAGAACAATTTCCTAAACTCACCTGGATATGAGAGTCACCTGGAATGCTTGTTAAACATACAGATGTCTGGGCCTACCTCAGACCTGCTGTTTTGGGCCCTAGAAGTGTGCATACTTAACAAACATCTCTCATGGTTCTGAAGATGAGGCCAACTGGAATCCACTTCACCAAGAGAAAACTAGGGTGTCCTAAGAGAGCAGGATTTCAGTGAAGTCACATTGGGTCAGGGTCTTGTCAAGATCTGCACAATAAATACTCTGAAAAGTGAAGCAGGTTTGAGATTTTTAAGAGGTTTTTTAGCTCTCAAGAGGGGCAGTGTCTGCGATTGGCATTAAATTCAAATATAGATAATTACATGAAATGGAAACCCAAGAACAGGATGTAAATAGCCAAGAACTTTCAGAAACATGACTTGTCGACCTCAGTTTGGATCCGTCTCTCTGCTGGAAACTTCTATCAACCAGAACCGCAAGGGCTGGTGGACAAACCACAAGGTCACTTTATTAAGTTCAGTGATCAAAAGAAACACAGGCCCTGATACTGAAATCTCAGGGGTTGACTCAGAGGTGGCTACATCAGGGTCTGTGTTCATTTTAAAAGCAGCTCCTAGAAGGCAGGAGTCCTGTCCTTATTTCCAAGTTCTTAGGTGGTATTTCCATACATCTTTGTGTCAGAAAAAGAGACTCTTCACATTTGACTTCCATTTATCAGAAAGTTGTTTTAATGTACGTTTTGCTAGGATGAGATAACTGGATACCTGCCAGAAAATTATAACAAATATACAAACCCATGAAGTTGGTGGTATGAATGGCAGCCCCTTAAGTGTGGAGCCTCATGCTGTCCAAGTGTGCACAGCAGCCTGCATCACTGTAGTTCCCAAGTACGAATAAAATCCCCCTCTGTTTTGATCTTAAAAGAAAGTCCATTTTTCATGACAGATGTATGGTCCATGCCTAACTGATTTACGGAAGGACTCTGTGTACAAATCCAAGGGGCACAGCCAGCAGAAACTGTTACGGAAGGACTCTGTGTACAAATCCAAGGGGCACAGCCAGCAGAAACTGTCCTTGAACATCCCCTGATGGCCCAGTTTACTCTATTTCACTGGAATAATAGTAGTAGCCACTATTTTTTGAGTGCTTACTATATGGCAAGCACACCTAAATGTCTTACATGATTAATTTTTACGGCAACTCAGTGGGGCTGTAATCTCCATAAAGACAGGGATTTAAACATTTTATTTAAGTATGATACACATTCAGAAAAATGCACATATTATAAGTGTGCAGCTTAGACTGGAGTTTGGAATTTGGCATCCATACTCTAAAAAGTGAATTTCTACCTGTTCTGAATCAAAACAAAACAGTCAGGATGTCTCACATTTGTAGTTACTATATATATATATATA
>NW_007726380.1:721855-752877 GCF_000696425.1 Galeopterus variegatus | reverse complement strand
TTTTTTTTTTTTTTTTTTTTTTTTTTTTAAAGATGACTGGTAAGGGGATCTCAACCCTTGACTTGGTGTTGTCAGCACCACGCTCAGCCAGTGAGCGAACCGGCCGGCCATCCGTATATAGGATCCGAACCCATGGCCTTGGTGTTATCAGCACCGTACTCTCCTGAGTGAGCCCCAGGCCGGCCCTGTAGTTACTATATTTAATTCACAATTCCAGGACTTTTCTTTTTGCCTGGAGGGTTGGAAGGCAGCTGGCCAGTACAAGGATCAGAACCCATGACCTTGGTGTTGTAAGGCTGCGCTCTAACCAACTGAGCTAACTGGCCAGCTCTTGTCTTCCCTTCTCCCCACCCCACAATTCCAGGATTTTAATGTGCACTGAAATAGGATTGCTTTGGAGTTTGTCCACTTACAGCTGCCTTCCTAAGGTGGTCTTTTGCAAATATGTCACACATTTGGGGATGAAGAATTTAGTCTTTTCAGCCAATTCCAAATAATGTGTTCCCTATTTAAAATATCACCTATTCTTATTTTCAGTTAAGTCAAGCTGTAAGTTGATTTACATTGTCTTTCTCATCCATGGCCCACAGGCTCAGATTTGGGTTATCTAAAATTTACAGAGACTAAGTAAAATAAAAGGCAGTTTCAATACATTTCAGTGGACAGAGGACATGGACAGTTTAGAGATGTGGGATGCCAATTATTTAGTAAGTTTTGGTACTAATTAAAGAAAATTACAACAATTCAAGGGGCTGGCCGGTTAGCTCAGCTGATTAAACTGAACGTGGTGCTGATAACAACAAAGTCCTGGGTTCAATCTGGCCAGCCTTCAAAAAAAAAAAAATTCAATGAAATTTTCTACCTAATGAATAACATTTTCGTGTAGAGAAGAGTTGAAACAAACATTTGTTTTTGGTGACAGCATCAATTAATAGAAAATTTTCATTTAGAAAAAGATTTGATCATAATCATCAATGTGTTCACTCTTTTGAAAAATTGTAGCAGCATTTAATTTTTTTTGGCGGGGGGTGGGTTAAAACAACAGAAATCTATTCTCTCACAGTTGTGAAGTCTAGAATCTGACACTGAGGCAGGGCCCCACGCCGTCTCCTAGCTCATGGTAGTTGCCGGCAATCCTTGATGTTCTTGGACTGCAGCTGCGTAACTCCAGTCTTTACTTGTGTATGTCTGTGACTTCGAGTGCTGTTCTCCTCTCTGTCTCTGTAACAGCATGCTGCATGTTCAGAAAGTGGGGATTAGGGACTGGCAGTTTAGCTCAGTTGGTTAGAGTACAGCCTTGTCACACCAAGGTCATGAGTTTGGATCCCCAAACCGGCCATACCCCCCCCAAAAAAAAACAAAAAAAAAAAGAATGAAAGAAAGTGGGGATTAGCTCAGTTGGTTAGAGAGCAGTGTTGTAACACCAAGGTCAAGGGTTTGGATCCGTACCAGCCTGCCGCCAAAAACCAAAAACTACATGCAACATACCCACTCAATGTAGCCATTAATTTTTTTCTTTCTTTCTCATATTTAAAGGTTTTATCAATGTACCCATGAAGAAGGCTAAGCAATTTATGGTCAAGAGAAAAAAATATGCTTTGGGTGGTTAAAAGTAAAAAAATGAAATGAAATAAAATTCCTGGAATATCTTAAACCTTTAAAGAAAAAAAAAGGGTAAAAAAAGAAAGAAAAGAGTACATGAAATTTCCTGTGCACTGTGATCTTGACATTCTAAAAAATGCCTCTGGATGAGAAATAAATAATTATCAACTTAGGACCAAAAATGTTATTTTTGAAATGGAAAGTACATTTAGATCCATAATTTTTTTTAATCCAAATTTACTACCAGCATTTATATTATTTTTTAAAATTATACTATGGTTCTGTGGGTAAAATTTTATGTTTCTCAAAAATCTTAAGTATCATCTCCATACTGGCCAGCTGCCCTCCCCCCCCCAAAAAAAAAAAATTCTTAAGCATCAATTTTTAAATAAAAACCAAATGTTTCAATCAATTTCGGTATAAGAATGAAGAGTGTGGCCTTTAAACCTGTAAATACAATACTTTTTTTGTTTGTTTTGTATTTTGGCAGCAGCAAGTACGGGGGTTGAACCTTGGACCTTGGTATTATCAGTACCACGCTCTAAATGACTGAGCTAACTGGCCAGTCCTAATTTAGGATAAAATAAATACCAAGTTTGTTTTAAGTAAAAAATGCATTTTCCCACCCAAGGAAGGAACTAATTTTCTTGGAGATAACTCATACTTTAAAAAAGGAAGAAGAGAAAAAAGAAAAGCTGACTCCATAGAGTGAGGTGGTTACGTACTAACGCCTTGATGCGAGGACACAGCACAACAGTAGACAGAGTTCTGCCCACAACTGAGAGGATAATTCTTTTAATATGGGTTGTTTTTTTTTTTTAAGTCTAGGTGTGGCAGAGTGAATTTTCCCAAGAATACTCTGATAAAAGGATGACTCTGGGTCTATTTGCAATTCTTCAGTGCAGTGCCTCTCTAAGCCTGTTGCCACAGACCTGTCTGCAGGGTCAGCGTGAGCACCAGGCTCCATGACTTGGGCATGGATTGGCCCGTATGAGGCAGCCCATGAGCTAAAAATAGAAAGTTAAGAATGATTATATCATCTTTGGGGTTCCTCCAGCTCTGACATTCTACGGACAATAAAAGTGTTAGAGGAGGGGAGGCTCCTTTGTCTAAATTCCATGACTCCTTCTTTCTGAAGGCAAAACAAAGACAGGTGGGGAAGGCTGTTCTCCATGTCTTGTGCTTTGCTGGGTGGCATCTTCCTGAGTCCACCTCAGTCCAGAGTCTTGTCATGCAAGAGAAATCTAGAAAACTGCTCTGGGGAGGAAGGGTGGCTGTACATGAACCAAACCAAATGACCAATTTATGAAGTGACAATGAGCAGTATAACAGCACGGGCACCAAGCACTCCCACTCCTGACCCTGGACTTTCCTCCCAGTGGGCCCCTCTTTAGAAGGGGGCTCATTGGGACAGGAATTGGAAGGAAGGACCAGACTCCAACCTGGGAGGCTCAGGGAAAAGCCTGATGCATCTGCACACGACAGAGGCGTCCCTTCTGCTCCTGAACTTGGATGGACAGAGCAACGTTATCCCCAGAGACTCCCCACGTCCTTCCTTCCCTGACTGACTAGGACCCCCTTCAGCTGCACGTTCCTTCTTTAGATAGACCGATACCTTCTTTCCTCCCTGGGGACGGTCCAGTCCAGCCCGCCTGGGCACTCAGCTCTGTGTGGATTTTGAAGTTTTCTTCCCTTTATTTCCAATTTGGGTGGGGGTGGAGCGGACAATCTCACTGCTACCTCCTCTGCAGAGGGCTTGGAGGGTCAGAGGGTCCTCTCGCTCCTTGAGATTGCACAGAGGGCTAGGTCCTCAGGCGTCCAGGAAGGGCCCGGTCCAGGAATGCGAGGAGGCGGCGCCCTCCCGGGGGCTGGAGCAGCCGCGGGCGCCCGGCGCAGAGCCTAGCAGGGGCGCGTCTCCGCGCTCACCTGCCATTGGCCAGGTGGGGCCACCCGCCCGCTGGTGGCGGCCGCGCTATAAGTACGGAGCGGGTGGCTGCGGGGCCAGGCGCGGCGCAGGATGGTGGACAGTGTGTATCGGACCCGCTCCCTGGGGGTGGCGGCCGAAGGTCTCCCGGACCAGTACGCCGACGGGGAGGCGGCGCGCGTGTGGCAGCTCTACATCGGGGACACCCGCAGCCGCACGTCCGAGTACAAGGCCTGGCTGCTCGGGCTGCTGCGCCAGCACGGCTGCCGGCGGGTACTCGACGTAGCCTGTGGCACCGGGTGAGCTCGGACGAGGGCTGGGGATGTGGGCCAGGGCGCCGGCCCGCAGGACCACGGCCGGGCACGTCGGGGCAGTCTTCACCAGCCCGGAGCCAGAGCTGGAGCCGGAGCCGGGTGGGGGCGGGACACCAGGGCCGGGAACCGATGCCCGCCCAGGCAGAACGGGCACGCCGAGGGCACGGGCGAGGCTGGTGGGAGGAAGGGCCCGAGGAGACCGAGAATGAGAGTGAGGGCAGAAAAGTGAGGCTGCATGAGGCAGAGCAAGAGCAGGATCCCGGCTCCAGCACCGTTCCTCCTGCGATGGCCTTAGACAGCGTTAGCAGTTAACATTCGTTCAACATTTGCCGTGCCAAGAGCTGTGCCAGAGCTTTTGATACATCCGTTTCCCAAACCCTCACAAAACCCCACGAGGTAAGTAGTAATATTCCCCATTTACTACTGGGGAAATCAGGCCTCAGAGAAGTAAAAGTCCCCTATCCAGTGGAGAGGAGATCCAGACCCAGGGTGGTTAGGGTCTGGACGGTGCTTTAAACCACCATGCACTACTGCCTCCTGTGCACAAGTTATTTAACTTCCAGGAGCCTCGGTTTGCCTATTACTCAAATGGAATAACATCATCTACCTCACATTGCCATGAGGATTGATGCACACCTGTAGAGTGCCTGAATCTGAACAGGTGCTTTTTTAAGAAAAAGTTGCTATCTGGTGATAAACAGATTTGCAGGTCAGTTCAGGTCAGTAGACAGGGCTTGGGGAGAGGAAGCAGAGGAATGGACTCAAGGGCTGAGACAGAAGTGTCCTACACAGGGCCTTCTCCTTGCCCTCCTAGGCTCCACTGACTGACACTCTCTGCCTCTCATCCCTGTCCCTGCCCAGGGTGGACTCCATCATGCTGGTGGAAGAGGGCTTCAGCGTGATGAGCGTGGATGCCAGTGACAAGATGCTGAAGTATGCCCTTAAAGAGCGCTGGAAGCGGCGGCACGAGCCTGCCTTTGACAAATGGGGTATGCAGGTCCAGCCAGGCCTTCCCAGCCAGCTGCTCTAGCCCAGCCACCAGGAACACTGTTCTCTCTGCCCTAGGCTCCTGTAGGTGGGGTGGGGTGATTTGTATTCCTCTAGGGGAGCAAAATTACTGTCATTTCCCTGCAAAGGGAAGCTTAGGAACCAGAATAAGGTACTAGGAGTGAAGAGCTAGTTTTAACTGTGTTTATATTATCCTGTCTCTCCCCCAAATAAAAAACCATAAGTGCAGAGCCCTCTTTCCTAACCATGGCTCCCTCTTCCCTTCTCATCCTCAATGATCTCCTACCTACTAACTGGATTGGGAGTCCCTGTGTGTGCCCTGGAGACTGAGGTAGGACTGCATTGGTGGAGGTGGGTGCTACTGGTATGGTGCCACCCTGATTTCTCTTCCTCTTCCTGGCCCTCAGTCATTGAAGAAGCCAACTGGATGACCCTGGACAAAGATGTGCCTCAGTCAGCAAGGGGTAACTTTGATGCCGTCATCTGCCTTGGAAACAGTTTCGCCCACTTGCCAGATTGCAAAGGTGAGAGAGGGTGTAGCCTAGGCATGGCCCTTGTCTTCAGCTATACCCCTTTCCACAGATCCCTGGGTGCCTGAGCTCTGTCCCTGTGGAGGGGAGAGATGGGAGGGGGACTGGTGCTGGGGGCCCTGAGCAGACAGAGCCTTTCTGCTTCTGCCTGGCACTCAGGGGACCAGAGTGAGCACCAGCTGGCGCTGAAGAACATTGCTAGCATGGTGCGGTCAGGGGGCCTGCTGGTCATCGATCATCGCAACTATGACCATATCCTCAGCACAGGCCGTGCACCCCCAGGGAAGAACATCTACTATAAGGTGGGGCCCACCAGGGGAGGGAGGGTCCAGAGTGGGAGGTGTGATCTAGGGGGCCAGTAGGTTAGAAGCTAAGGCAGCCTGCACCGCCTACAGAGTGACTTGACCAAGGATGTCACGACATCAGTGCTGACAGTGAACAACAAAGCCCACATGGTGACCCTGGACTACACAGTGCAGGTGCCGGGGGCTGGCCAGGATGGTTCTCCTGGCTTGAGGTACCACTTGGCTCAGCGGGGGTGAAGTGGTGGTGTGGGGGGGAGCTGAGGCCACCAGGCTTATGGTTGGCTGGGGGCACTGTTGCAGTAAGTTCCGGCTCTCCTACTACCCACACTGTCTGGCGCCTTTCACGGAGTTGCTCCAAGCAGCCTTTGGGGGCAAGTGCCAGCACAGCATCCTGGGCGACTTCAAGCCTTACCAGCCAGGCCAAGCCTACATTCCCTGCTACTTCATCCACGTGCTCAAGAAGACTGACTGAGTGTGGCCTCAACTCCCATACCCTCTGCCCAGATGCTGCCAGGCTCTGTCTGGGCAGGTGGGGACAGGCAAACGGAAGGGTAAACAATATAGCTGGTGCCTTTTTCAGTTCCTATGTGGCTGTGTTTATGTCAGAAGGATCAGGATCCCATGGTGCCCACCCAAGACCTTCCCTAGGGCTTATTCCCACAACCTTGTTCTTCCCCACTCCAACCTTTCATGCCACAACACCAGCAGGGGGTGGCGTACTTTATTTTCAGCCTCAGAACTAGCCCTCCCAGGACCCAATCCGCAGAATCCCAAGCCTGGGCCCTCCTCCTGAGCAGATGTGCCTTATTGTTAGAGCTGGCCTGGAAGGAGGGGCAAGGAGGCAGGAGATCCTCTTGAGCTCTCACTGGAGCTCCCAGGACCACTCTGCACCCACGAGATCTCCTAGAGGGAGGCAGCTTTCAGGTGGGTCAGCAACAGCCTAGGAAGAGCATTTTCCTCTTAGGTCTTCTTGTGGGGCTATCTAGTTACCTCCAGCCATTGTAGGCAGGGTCATCGACTGCAGGAGGTTCCTAGCAGGCAGCAAACTTGCGCTGAATGCGCTTGTACCGGAGCAGCTCCTGCTCGCTGACCGAGGGCTGCAGCCGAGCAGCAGCCTGCAACAGGTCTTCCATGGTGAGCACCAGTGCTGAGCTCCCTGACTCCAGCCCTAGGGTAGGGTAACAAGAGGGATGTAAGGCCGGGATCTTCATTCCATCTGGGGAACAGAGGCTATGGTGGTCTATGCTCAGACTGGGGAGAGCCCTGGGGGAGGTATCTTCCTGCTCAGAGTCTCCCAGATGTCAACAGTCCCTCCTCTCAAATCCAGAACTGGGCTTGTCTCCTACTAGCTTTTTGGTTGACCTCTGGGGCTGGTGAGTGGCTCACCTTCCTCCATGTCATGAACCTTGCGTTTGAGGGCAGCTGTCATGGCATCAGAGCAGAGAGAGTAGAGGTCTGCGCCTGTCAGCTGGGGAGGGCAGCAATCCAGCACATTTGCCAGGCTCACAGAGGGCTCTAACTTGAATCTGTGGTGGGGATATGGGAGAGAAACAGTTACAGCTGGCATCCCCTCCTCCCTTGAAAGCCATTACTGACCAGCTTCTCCTGAATGTTGCATACATCTCCAGCCATCCCAAGGCCCAAGCACTTTGGAAGTCTTCCTCTAACAGGGCGTACTTGCGTGTGATGGCACTCAGAACACGTAGCTGGGAGGCCCGGTCCTCGCTCGCTCCCACAAACACCAGCTTGTCAAATCTTTAGGGAGAAAGGCAGGTAAAAGTATCAGGGAGCCCAGCCATAAGAGATGAAGGAGGCTCAGAATGGGGGTAGAGGGACAAGCCCAAATGAGCTTGGTGGTGGTGAGAGGTGCAGGGTGCCCACCTGCCAGGCCGCAGAAGGGCAGGGTCCAGGAGGTCTGGTCTATTGGTGGCACCAATCACAAACACATCCTGAGTGCTGTGAAGCCCATCCAGCTCGGCCAGGAGCTGAGACACCACCCTGTAGAGCAGGAAGCGAAGGCGAGAGTCCTAGATCCACCCTTGGACTCTGTCCCTGCCCATGGTGCCTCTGCTTGCAGGCTGTCTCAATGGGGCCCTCTACTCAGCAGTGCCCTGTGTACCCCTCCATGCACTCCCCCATTTCCTCAATGTCTCATGCCCAACTCCACGGCACCTTTTAGCTCCCATTATACTATCTCAAAACTGGAAGGGCGGGAACTTCTACCTTTGGGCTCTCATCTAAAAACTGCTGTGACCTGTCTCACATCCCTCCCACCTTGAACCCCAGACTCCTTTCTCATTCACACCCCCACCTGTCCATCACTCCTCCAGAGTCTCCACTTCGCCCTCGGCTTGGGGCCAAGGAGTCCAGTTCATCAAAGAAGATAATGCATGGAGCCGCAGCCCTGGCCCTAGCGAACACTGAGGAGAGAGGAGCCCACAGGAGGGGCAAGCTCAGGGGGTTTGCAGCTGGGGCGAAAGGGGGAATGAAACCAGTGTCTGACAATTCAGCACTGGCACTCCAGGTACCAGACCCAGCTGGGCAGGAATCTGACTTGTAGAGATGGGGACTAGCAATAACCCTGAGCAGCCTGGGGTGGGGGTGGCTCACGGGCCATCAGGCTTTGGGAAGGGCCGAAAGCCCTGCCCCTCCCTGCTCACTCACCTTCCCGCACATTCTGTTCACTCTGGCCCACGTACATGTTGATGAGCTCAGGCCCCTTCACGCTGTGTGAGATGTGAGAGGGTCAGACACACACACACACACACACGATTGACCTCTGGGGCAGCTCCTCCTGCTCCCCAGCCTGCTGCAGCCCCTGAGCCACCCAGCATCCCTTGCAGGCCCCTGGCCACCTGAGGAAGGTGAGGCTGCACTCAGTGGCCACTGCCTTGGCCAGGAGGGTCTTGCCAGTGCCAGGGGGCCCATGGAGCAGAAGGCCCGAGCGTCTCAGGCCCAAGCTTAGCAGCTCAGGGTGCTCAAGGGGGAGCTGAATGGTCTCCAGAATCTCCTTCTTCACCTCTTGCAGCCCGCCCACATCATGCCAGGACACTGAGGGGATCTAGAGATGGAAAGTACGTAGTTGGGGATGTGCTGGTGGAGGGAGCTCCTGTCCCACCTCCAAGGGCCTGGTGTCTTCACCTTGGGGGCCCCAACAGCCTGGGAATGAGCTGTCTGCAGTTGCTCTAGTGCCTGCCCAAAGTCCTCAGCCAGGAGGGGAAAGCCAGCAGCACACAGCTCTCCTTCATCCTCCTCGCTCAAGCTGCCTGCCAAACTGAAAAGAGAAACATAGGGAAGCCTCCTCCCATCAGGGTTCCATTCCCTTCTCCCTTCCTCACCAGCCCTCACCCACCTCCATTTCCTCTTGCTGTCTTTCCCCTCCTGTGTCTGACTGCCCTTACCCTGAGTTCTTGATCCTGGTGCAGGCTGCCCGACTGCTGTGGGTCAGAAGGGCATAAAGATCCCCTACCACAAAGCCCTAGGGAATGACAGGAAAGGATGCATGAGCAGGGCACAGTAGGAAGGAACTCTTGGAGCGCTGGTGCCCCAGCTGAAGCAGAGGCCCAATGTAGATGACTTGGAGTTTTCTACCTTCACTTGCAGGGTCACAGGCCTGAGTTCTTGTAACAAAGGTCCTGTGACCTCCCAGGGAGGTCTGGCACCTCTCCTTGATACTCACTGCACATCGCCGCGACAGCTGTGCCAGGTTCACTTCTTGACCCAGGGGAAGATGGGCAGTGAGGGCCTGCAGGATGCTGAGCCGCTGCCCCTCTGTCAGCACAGGTACCTCCAGCTCATGAGGAAACGCTGTCTGCACATCAGCAGGCAGGTCCCGGGCCCGGCTTGTGGTGGCCACAACCATCAGGGGAGGGCAGCTGCAGATAGGGGAGTAGGCACTAAGGGCAAGAATGTGACTGGCAGCTGCTAAGCTCTGCCTTGTCCTGAGGCTATGCAGAGGGCAGGGGAGGTGAGGGGTGCTGGGATGGGATAGGGAGACGAACACCCATCCCAGTTCCTGGATGGGGTCCATGGGACCTGTTTCCCCCTCACATGGGGAGCTCACCAAGGGCAGAGGCTGTGCTTTTTCTTCAACCTAGTGTTCCCCAAGAAATACTAGACCACATCCTCTTCCCTCTGGACACCCCTAAAATCCTCAGCTCAGGGCTGTCTAGAGGGCAGCCAAATGGGCAATAGGTGTCTGAGAAGCCACTGAGGGGTGAGAGGAAGAGAAGCTGAAGAGGAGAATGGTTGGGCCTCGTCCCTTTAACAGGTATAAATACCTGCCGAGGGGGTCATTGTTGAGGAGGAGGTGACGCAGCATGGCCACCACACGGGCATCTTCACCCAGCCCATCATGGTCCCGGCCCAGAAGGTCCAGGGCTGTCAGCAACAGGACCACAGGTCGGCAGCGGCGGGCCCGGGAGAAGGTGGCCTGCAGCTTTGTCTCCACGGCCCCACTACTGTCTGCACAGAGGCTGGAGCAGGGCACCTGGGAAGAGGGTCCGATTGGAGCAAGGGGCAGGAGAATTGGGGGGGGGGGAAGACTCAGAAGATGCATACCATCTTTTTCTTTAGAGAGCAGGGATGGGGGAAGAAGGTACACTGGCCAAGTCCTACCTCTTCTTTACCCTACCCCATTCCTTGGACTGTCACCAAAATCTTGAAACTCCCTCCTTGCAAGTACTGTTAGTAGCTGAGCATGATGGGAATATGCCTGACTCACTGGCCCACTGGGGCCCACTAGTAGACAGAGGCAGGAGGAGACAGGAAGAGGGAGAGAGGGAGAATCTGGACTGGGGAGGGGAAGTAGTTCGGGTTGTACTCTTCAGAGACCCTCACCTTCATTAAGTGGAGCCCAAGGCGACTGCAGGCAGCAGTGACTGCTGTGGTCTTTCCACTGCCCGGGGGGCCCCATAGCAGGACATTTCCAGTTCCTGTCAGCAGAGCACCCCTGCAACCAGAGTACAGACCCTTGGCTCTTCCATTCTCCCCAAACTTCAGAGTCCTCAGTAACTCAGGGATCTTTGGGTCTAGAAAGTATATATCCTGTTTCTCTCTCCTTGAACTTCCTTCCCCCCAAGCCCAGGGCTGTCTCCACGTGGTGAGGCCATATCTCCCACATGACCTATGGTGCTCTAGCAGGACATGGCACTTATCTAGCAGCCAGAGACTAATTCCCCTTTGTCATGACTGTGCTTTCAGTAAAGCCTTGACTGTTATGTCCGGTCTGGACTGTATTGAGAGGCATTAGGGAGAGATCTGTGTCTACACTTAGGCCACTGGTATGGGGAACTGTGTCTTTCAAAGCCAGAGTGGTGAAGGCCAGGATGGTCAGTGGGCTCCCTAAGGGAAAAGGCAGTCTCAGGGACAGCTGCCCCTGGTGGAGATTGTTCCTCCACAGTGGACCTTGGAAGATGGAGGTTATCCCCAGAGAAGAGCCTGGTAGCCTGGACTGGGCCTACTGGTTTGAGGAAGATCCTCCCAATCCCACTCTGGCCAGAGCATTAAGAACTACCTGATAGCTGCTGCCACTCCAGGGATATTCTGAGTAGGCTTTTCACATACCCTGGGCTGTGGACTCACTCACCCTGGCTGGAGGTGAGGCTTCAGGGTGGCACAGAGCTTGGTCACCAAGGCCTCCAGACCTGGAGGTGACAAGCTGCTCCAGAGTGTGGATTCTCCTGAAGAAAGCCTTGGAATAGGGCTCAGAGCAGAACCCACCTATAAAAGGTAGGAGGAAGCTTTAGTTTCTAAAAATTGTTTTGGCTCTCTTCGCCAGGTCAACTCCCACTCCTGAGGCCTCACCATGTACAAGGAGGTGTGGGTGCTGTCAACCAAGTAGGCACTGGTTGGCCCATCCGGAGCTTCCCCAACTGTTTTCTTCACTTTAAAAAACATCTCCCGCCACCTGCAAGAAAGAGGCCCAATGAACCCCAGATCCAGAGCCCTCATATCCCCTCCCTCAAGGACAAGATGGCTTTCTCAACAATAGAAGATAAATTAAGAGCAGCACAAATAAGTGCCCAAGATATGACAGGCGGTAGAGGGGTGGGGGAAAGGAATGCAGATGATCCTTCTTATCCTGCTGACTGAATTACACACACTTTGAGGGCAGGAGCTACGCCTGTCCCTTCCTATCCCCCATAACAACCCATCAGAGATCCTTGGGGGTGTATTTGTCCAGGCACATGGCTTACCCACCCAGTCCAATGGGAGAAGCTGAGACTACACTGAGCAATGGATCATCTAATCACTCCCTTTGACTTCAGAATACGTCTCCCTCAATTACATACTCATCAAGGCCACCGACGCCTCTGAGGGAAGGGTTCCTTGGCTCTTATTCAACAATCCACAAAATCTAATTGTAGGCAGATTCCTTAGTAATGACGTTTAATGACTAACGATTCTCTATTCTGGCTGCACATTAAAATTACCTGTGAAACTTTAAAAAATAAACTTTTCTGGGGCCGGCCCGGTGGCGCACTGGATAGTGCGCCGCTTGGGAAGCGCGGCGGCACTCCCACCTGAGGGTTCGGATCCCACATACGGACCGGTTCCCGCTCACTGGCTGAGCGAGGCGCAGGAGCAACACTGAGGGTTGCGATCCCGTTGCCGGTCCCCGGTCCGGTACGGGGGCAACACTGAGGGTTGCGATCCGTTGCCGGACACGGAAAAAAGGATAAAAGACAAAAAAAAATAAAAAAAATAAAAATAAAAAAATAAACTTTTCTAACATATTATATGATTTCATTCAGTAGATTAATGGTAGCCAGGGGCTAGGGGAGGGACGGAACAGTGAATAACTGCTAATGGGTATAGGGTTTCTTTTGGGATGATAAAAATATCCTGGAATTAGATAGCGACGTTGGTTGTACAACCTTATGAGTATAATAAAAACCAATGCACTGTATACTTTAAAAGTGTAGGGGAGGAAAAAGAGAAAAAACAAACAAACAAAAAGTATGGGGCTGGCCAGTTAGCTCACTTAGAGATTTGTACTGATAATACCAAGGTCAAGAATTTGGATCCCGGTACCGGCCAGCCACCAAAAAGAAAGAAAAAAAAAAGAATTTTATGGTATGTGAATTATATCTCAATTTAAAAATTAACACTTCTCCTTCAGGGAGGAGGAGAAAAGGACTGTGTAGGCCCCACCCTCACCATGATTCTGCTCCAATAGGTCTGGGGTGGGGCTTAGGCCTCTGTATTTCTTGAAAGCTCCCCCAGCAATTCTGATGCATAACCAGGACTGTACTGTCACTGGCTAGTGTCATAGTGAGTTAGGATTATTCAATCTACTAACAGGGAAGAAGGTAGGTAGCAGATAGCAGCTACTAACCCAATTTTCCAGATAAAGAACTGATGAATTTTTTTTTTTTTTGGCTGCAGGCTGGTATGAGGATCTGAACGGGGCCGGCCCCGAGACTCACTTGGGAGAGTGCGGCACTGGGAGCGCCAAGGCTGCGGGTTTGTATCCTACATAGGGATGGCTGGTGCACTCACTGGCTGAGCGTGGTGCGGACTACACGAAGCCGAGGGTTGCGATCCCCTTACTGGTCAAAAAAAAAAAAAAAGAGGATCTGAACGCATGACTGTTATAACACTGTGCTCTAACCAGCTGAGCTAACCAGCCAGCCCTAAAGCACTCATCTTTGTCTATACTTGGATACACCTGTCTGCTCGCCAAGCCCTGCTTTCCTTGGGACCTGCTCAGGAAGAAAAACTATATGCTCAGCACCCAGGAGGAAGGTAGGTTTCCACAGGGATGGGACAGCAGAAATCAAGGAACAGAACTAGCTGCTAGTCTATCTTGGGAGGTTCTTTTGAAAGTACAAAGGGTGAGCAATCTATAGTTTTCCTACAGAAAGCTAGCATATAAGAATTCACAAAATTTAGGATGGGACACAGAGGTGGGAAGTGACTGATTAAGTGCCAGCCTGGCATTTTCCACCAGACTCCAGTTGTGGACTTAATCTGGTGCCATGAAACCTAAACGGGATTACATAGGGCACTACTAGGCCTTTTTTCTTGACACCACTGCCCAGAGGTTGGGGGTACTGAGCACTAGGCAGAATCAAGCTCTGGATATTGACCAAGGGTGAATCAGGCACTCCAGAAAAGGCATCTCTCTCAGCAGAGAACCCAGGCCGAAGACCTTAGACATGATGGCCCTTAATTTTAGGCTAGTGCGTCTATCAGTTGTGCTCTCCTTCTAGTAAATTGCTACAGGAAATCAGTCCAGAATAGAGGGACTTCCTGGGGTACACGGCTACACATTTTCTTTCCTTCACATTTCCTTTTCACTCCAGAAAAGGCATCTCTCTCAGCAGAGAACCCAGGCCGAAGACCTTAGACATGATGGCCCTTAATTTTAGGCTAGTGCGTCTATCAGTTGTGCTCTCCTTCTAGTAAATTGCTACAGGAAATCAGTCCAGAATAGAGGGACTTCCTGGGGTACACGGCTACACATTTTCTTTCCTTCACATAAGGCCAAAGCAGTTTCTTAATTCTTTGCCTCACCATTTTACATGGAACCTCTATGGTCAGAGTCAAAAGCAGGAGGAGAAAAGCTGGACTTGTTTTGGGTCTTGGCTCAGTTATGCTCTATTTCTCATTCCCTGTTGGGGATAGAAAAGAAAGTAGGCCTCTCAAGGAAAGCAGCAACCCCTCTCTCCCCCATTTTCAGAGATATGATGGAGAAGCAATATATGCACACTCCATCACTTAGGGCAGAAATCAGAGCCCGTGTATTCTTATGTTGAGATATGGGAGGTATGGCCTGAGTCCTAGTCCAAAGAACACTGTGGTTGAGGATGGAAAGGAAGGAATCCCACCTTGGTGTAGGCCATTAAACATTCTTATTGCTTTACTTTACCTAAGGCTGCCAATCAGTTTGAGGATAAACACCTCCCAAAGCCTGCAGGCACTGGTTCTTAACCTTTCTTCAGTCATGCACCTGTTTGGGAAACCTGAAGAAGGGATGAATCTTCTTTCCAGGAAAACATGCATGACAAAATACTTTTAGGTATAAAATCATTATATACAATTTTGGGAAGAGGATCATAGAAATCCTGCACCCAGGTTACAAATCCCAGCTGTAGGATAAGAGGCAGCTGCATACCTGGGTAGTTTCTCTGGACTTCCTTCCAGGATCTCTACTTGCCCAACTGTTGGCACACACAGAACATCCCCTTCCTGGACTACCCTGCAACATAGCAGTGGCCCTGGTCAGCTCACAGTGGGAGTCATGAGTATGTGCCTAACACTTCTCCCCATGCCCACCCCCAACATGCAGACTAGTTCTACTGCCCACCCAGAGATCCTAAGCAGTTCTCCAGGGAACAAGTCAGACCTAGAATAAACTGAGGGAAAATGGTGGAGAGACTAGAAAGGGGGATCAGAGACAGTGAGGGGCAGAGTAGGAGCCTGGCTTTTTTGGAGCCCTCTTTGACCAAAGAAGTTTCTCAGTTTAGAATGTCCAAATTCACTCATATAATTCCTCATGGTTCAGATTTCTCTTCTGTTGTCTGCCTGACACACCAAGAGGTTCCTAGACATAATCTTGCCTAAAACGTGGCTTCTTTCAGCCAGAGGCTCTGGTACCTGGATCTCAGGCATGAGATGAGATGTTATCTTCCTTAAAGGGGTAGGCAGCTAACCTGGGTGTCTGAAAGTGCTGGTAAAGAACATGGTCATAATTTCCATTAGTGCTGTAGTGGGGAGAGGACACAATTTCGATGTATAACTCTCTGGCAAATGGAGGCCCAGGCAACAATGAGCAGCTTCCTTTGTCTTCAGGGGCGATGGAGCCTTCCAGGTATCTCTATTAGAGAAATAACCATCACCTTATAACCTTCTTCTTAGGACCTTTTGTCTCCTAGCAACCAATATATCTACTTCCATCCTCTATCCTTCCCATAACCACAAGGTTTGTGGGAGGTGGGGTCTGAGGTAGCAGAGCTGAATACCTCTCTTCCCTAAAAACCAAAACTTCTCCCTCTAATGGACACCAGGAAGAGATGTCACCTCCTTTCCTGACTCTGGCTCCAAAAAGTTCCCTAGTAAAAATAACCTTTTGGGCCGGCCCATGGCTCACTTGGGAGAGCGTGGTGCTGATAACACCAAGTCAAGGGTTAAGATCCCCTTACTGGTCATCTTTTAAAAAAAAAAAAAAAAATTTTTTTTTTTTTAAGGCAAGTCAAGTAAAGCAATGGGAGTGGAGAAGGAACAAAGAAACCTGTAACTGGTTTGACCCATTAGTTGTAAACACCACTGCAGTCAGACCTGCCAGATTGTTTTAATTAATTTAAATTTAAAGAGCCGGGCCAGCCTGTGGCTCACTCGGGAGAGTGCGGTGCTGATAACACCAAGGCCACGGGTTCGGATCCCATATAGGGATGGCCGGTTAGCTCACTGGCTGAGCGTGGTGCTGACAACACCAAGCCAAGGGTTAAGATCCCCTTACCGGTCATCTTTAAATAAATAAATAAATAAATTTAAAGAGCCACAAAATAGCTAGTGGCTTCCATATTGGACAGCACCAGTCTAAACCATACATCTAGTGCTTAATTAAACATTAGACTCACTGGCCAGCCACCAAAAAACAAACAAACAAACATTAGACTATATTTGTCCCCCCAAACACAACTGTCTTCTTGAAGTAAAGGCAGAAACCAAAAACTTCTCTTGGATGTATTTAATAAAATGTTAAAATTAAATACCAGGCACCAAAGATAATAAAGGACCCTTTCCTTCAAGAATTTACAGTACTGTATATAATTGGAATAGATTGATTAGACTGATTACATAATCATAAAAAGTAGAATAAAACAAATGCCCTAAGGGCCGAGCCCGTGGCGCACTCGGGAGAGTGCAGCGCTGGGAGCGCAGCAGCGTTCCCGCCGCGGGCTCGGATCCTATATAGGGATGACCGGTGCGCTCACAGCGCTCACTGGCTGAGCGCGGTGCGGCCGGTCTCAAAAAAGGACGAATAGGGATGACCGGTGCGCTCACAGCGCTCACTGGCTGAGCGCGATGCGGCCGGTCTCAAAAAAGGACGAAAAAAAAAAATGCCCTAAGAAAGGCCCAAAATACTACAGGAGGAGGAAATCATGTTAAATTTGTGGTGCCGGGGTTAAGAAAGGCTTTGTGAGGAAGGTGGCATATCTTTAGATGCCTTGAAGGAAAGGATGGCAGGATTTTAACAGATGAGGCTAGAAGAATAGAAAGGAATTTGAAGTCAAGGATAAGCATGAGCAAAAGCACTGGGACATCATCTTCCATACTATCCAGCATAATACTGTATACACTGTAGCGATTCAACAACTGATTACATTGAGCAGATTAATATACACACCGGGTAATGACTGTGAACCTCACCTTTCATCCGAACAGATTAAAGTCTTTCCTATGTACCATTACACTATGGAGGCTTATGAAGTTTTGATTGTAGAGAAAGGATAAATAAGGCTGAGAGGCACTAAGTGAAAAGTCCAAGATTGTAATGAGTGAGGAACCTAAACTCTACAGCTCTAGTCATCCAATTCAGTTAAGACAGAGAAGAGGGCATAAAAAAGAGGAAACATTCCTGATCTCAGTCCTGTATCCTACCTGAATTCTGAAGTCTCCTACTTCCAGGGGGTCACAGCCAAGATTAAAAGCCAGAGTGGCAGGCACGAGCGCCAGTCCCTCAGCGAGGGGCTCTCGAAGCTGCCCAGAGCCGGGTCCCAGCCTCTCAGAGAGATCCCAGCGAGGCTCTAGGACCTGCACCTTGGCCAAGTGCGGCTGGGAAGTCTTCGATGACTCTCCGGCCCGGGCGACCCACACCCATTCGCCCTGGAAAAGGCCAAGGCCACGGAGACAGCTGCGGCTCACCCCCAGTGAATCTCCAGGCCCTCCCAAAACTCCTTGGAGTCGTCGGACTGTGCCGGAAACCGCGAAGGAGGACACCACGGGCGGGAGTGGGAGCCGCCTGCTGTCCCCAGTCTCCGGACACAGTCTGGCTCGCCCGCGGAGCTCAGTCACAGCCAGCCGCGTCCCTGGGCCCAGCAGCCCTTGCAGCGCCGGCCGCGTCTCCAGCACCCGCGGTCCAGGCACTGGCAGGGTCTCCCCTCGCCTCACCAGCAGCGGCCCGAGTCGCGGTCCAAGCCCGAGCCCCGGCGAGGTGCCAAGCAGCGCCCAGCCCAGCGCCGGGGGCCGCCGCACAGGCCGCGCCCGCACCCGTGCCCCGGAGCCCAGTGCCAGGAGCCGGAGCAGAGCGCGGCTAACCAGCAGCTGCGGGAGCCCGGGACCTTGCTCGTCGGTCCCCGCGCCTGGCCCCTCCAGGGCCGCCACTAGCAGAGCCGGCCCCGCCGGGCTCTCCCCTGCAGGCCGCAGGGCCAGCACCAGGCCCAGACCCGCCGCAGGCCACGGGCCCCCGGGTGGCAGCAGTACTGCCAACGGGGGTGTCTCGGTCGGGAAGGGTTCCAGGACCCGCAAAACAGCCAGCGCCATGGTGATGGGAAACCAACGAGGAGGGTGTTTGGGGCGCGGCTTCCGCAGACAGCGAGCTGGCGGCGCGAGCGCCGTTTCCGCTTCCGTCAGGGGAGGTGGGAGGTGGATGGGAGGGGCGCCGGAGGCAGTGAGCATGCTCTGAGAGGGTGTGCTGCTCCTTGGATCGATTATGGCAGTACCTTGATGGCAGCAACCTTAATCACTGCGGTTGCGTAGCCTTTACGCATGCGCCCTTTGACCTTGTGTTTACAGGGATTTGCCTTGCCTTCTAGGAGAGTAACGTCCTCTCAACCATCATGCTCCGTAGCATGTACTTAACAGTTGACTGATAACTGAACAGCGTCACCGGACCGACACTGCCCAGTACTGGGAGCTGTGGGTGGAATGTTTAGGAAGGAATCCACTCCTCTGTGGAACCCCCTAGTTTCTCTTGTGGAAGTGTAGGCACTGAGGTTTGGGGGTTGCGGGGAAGGTTGCGGGAGCAAGTGGTAGGATTATAAAACCGTATCAAATGTGCTTATAGGTATGTAGTGGCTGCTGGCTGAATTACTACATGTGATTCATGTAGCCCTGGAGTGCTTGGTGCTGCCACACCTGTTCCAACACATCCTACACAAAACCCGTGTTCCAGCACTTCTTGTCCTGTTCATTGTCCTATTTGTGCTACTCCCACCAAATTTGAATCGAAGACAAAGCAGAGGGCTGGCTGGTGAGCTCAATTAGTTAGAGAGTGGTGTTATAAAACCAAGGCGAAGAGTTCAGATCCCCATACAGGACAGCTACCAAAAAAATAAATAAATAAAATAAAAGACACAAAGCCAGTTGTTCTCCACCAATCCTTGCAGACTGGAGATCCATTCACTGTCTTTATCCTAGAGAGGGGCAGGCAGCAGAGCATGCAGAAGGGAGGGATTTAAGACTTCTGTCATGAGCACGGAGCCAACAGCCTGCTTCCCACCTGTGCTGTTATTTAGATTCCATCCTTGTCTCTACCTCCGCTGCTCTGCACAAGACAGATAGATAGTGGTAGGCCACATATCCAATTATTAACAATTATTTTCACTAACAATCAATGGATTGGATGGTGGCAATCTTCTCTTTCTGGACCTTACATTCTCTTCCAGCTACTGCCTAGCATTCCCCTTTCCCTCACAGCTGAGAATCTTGAGGCAGTCTTCTAGTTTGTACATTATACATTCCTGAAAATCTAAAGTCAAATACCTGAAAGTTGAATATTAGATTTACAAGTTATAAGGTATTTCTATCCCCAGAGAAACAAGAAGATATTTTCTAAATGTCTGATTATAGTTCCTGGAGGTACCTCCAGTCCTAAACCTGAAATTGTCCAGTCCCACATCTTTAAAACAGCATGCAATAATGTACTAGGTACCTGGATTAACATGGATGAAAGTTCCCATTTGGCAGTTCTACTATATGTGGCTATGTCCCCTTCTGCTCAGAGGGACCAAGGACTGCATAGATAGTGGGGTGGGCCTAAAGAGGATATGCCTGCTTTACACAGTAGCAGGCAAGCTCTAGGTCTAAGGACTATGGTGCTCCTTGAGGCCTTGGGATAAGGTAAATATATCTAGTATCCTGCATGGATCAGCACTTATATAGACACACATACTCATTCAAAAACAAATCTCCTTTCCTCTCAGGCTTTTCCCCCAGCAAATAATGGTTGGCATGCAGTTCACTTTGTATTACCTTGACATTGTCATTAGTCATTGAAAGCCAAATATTACTTCTGTAAGATAGCCAGGATCCTCCATGTGCTGTCTTCACTTCCTTACCTCCTGCTCACTCTTCAACCCACTATGAGCTTTCTTCCACTCTGAAACTTCTCTGGCAAAGATTATCTGTAACCTCTTAATTGCAGAATCAAGTTTATGGTGTTGGATCTTTATCTTACTCAATCTTTCTCTGGAATCTGACACTACTGACCAATCCTCTTTTATTTCCTTTGTCGTTATGACACTACTTTTCCTCCTACATCTCTGACCACTTCCAAGTCATCCTCAACTCCTCCCTTTCTGTTACCATGCCTCCACAATCTAATGAGTCATCAAATCCTGTTGATTTTACACATTTCTCAATTCTGTCTTCTCTTCTCCATCCCCATGGCCACTGTCTTGTAACATTGCTCTCCTGGGCAAGGACCACAGGCTTATTCTTGATGAACCTTCTCCAGTTTCTTCATGTAGTCAATCTGCTACTGCAGTAGCCTCTCTGAACATATTTCTCCACGACACCTCTAAGTTTGTGTAATTTATTACATTGTACTTTAATTATCTGTTTATACACGTCTGTGAACTTCACCAGACTGCAAACTCCTTGGGGTCTTATCCATTAGAACACTGGCTTGGGCAGGGTGGCGAGTAAGGGATGGACTTCTCATTGTGAGATACTGAACAATGAGGTTGCTTTTCCATTGCGTTCCCAAAGGCTCAAATCTAGCTGGTTCCCCAATCACGGGACACTTACAGTAGGAAAGGGGATCCTCTTCCTAAAGTTGCAGTAAATTAGAGATTCTCGTCTCATTTCACCCAGTTCCCGGCCCTGTCGGGCTTCCCCTTTGCTTCTCTGCAACTCCTGTCTAGGGAGGCGGATGCCCTGGAGGGCTCTTAAGAGCTCTCTCCATCAATGTTGAGTCTGCAATTAGTGCCACCTTACCCCAATGAAGAAAGGTGCCCTTCGTTTTAGGGCTTCTTTCCTCCAATTCGGACTGGGCGGGGTAGCCGAGTGGGGAAAGCCTAAGAGCCACTTCGGAAGGGAACGAGCAGAGCTCCACGGACTGCGAAGAATGGCAGAGACCGACGCACACCAGACGCTGGAGAGCAGCACTACTCGCCAAGCTTGGACTTCCCCTTACCTCCGCCTCCTTCGTTAAGCTCAACCCACTTTAGGGCGGGACCTCCCACTTCAGCCAATCCTGGGGACGGAACCCTGGCGGTTTGTACTCTTTCTTTCCAATGAGAAAAAAAGGAAGCAGCTTGGCTCCAATGACCAATCCGAGGAGGCGGCGCCTGGTTGTCAGGCAGGTTTGTAAGAGTTAGAGCCAATTGGAGGCGCAGACACCGCTCGACCCGGGCGCAGCGCGCAGGCGGTGGCAAAGAGACGCCGAGCGGGCCGAGTGCGGCCGAGCAAAGCCGGAGCCGGAGCGGGGCCGCAGGAGCCGGGCCGGGTCCGGACGGGGAGAGATGCCCTATAAACTGAAGAAGGAGAAGGTGAGCGTGGCCCTTTTACCCGCGCCTCCGCCTTCGGGCCTGCGCGGAGCTCAGGGAGGGGCCCGAGCCAGGCCCGGGACAGCCCCAGACTGACCCTCTCGTCCGGCCCCCGCAGGACTCCCGGGGCTGGCCCTCCGCCCCTGTGGCTGGAGCACGCCCTGCCTGTGCCACAGCTGGGACAGCTCCCTCACCTTGCTTCGGACAGATTCCCCCCACATACACCTCCCTTCCTTCCTCCCTCCTCCTACCCCTGGTTAACCTCCTCCCTCCAGACCTACCCCACTCCCAGGTAACTCCCTGCTTTTCCTCCCCCTCGCCCCCTACCGTCCCTGATCTCCCACTGGTTTGGGACAGCCCCTCATTTGAGACTGCACCTCCCTCCAAAACTGTCCCCTCCCCCCGCCCTGCGCAGCCCCTTCCCTCCTCTTCTCACCCGCCTGGGACGTCCTCTCCTTAGTCCCCTACAGCCCCTTCTCCCTCCACGCCAAGCCCCCTGACCTGGAACAGCGCTGCTTTCTCTCTCCACCCAAAACTGGCCTAGGCCCCTCCCTCTAGTTGTTCCTTCATAAACTTGTAAGCCAGGACTGAGCCCTTCCTTCTGCTGATGGAATCTCAGAACGTCTGTGCTGGAAGGGATCTCTGAATGCATGCAGTGCAATCCCTAGTGGTACAGATGAGGAGACTGAGGCTCTGACAGGGTAAGGGACTTGTCCAAGGTCACACAGCCTGCTGGAGGCCCAGCTGCAATATCAAGTCTCTTAAAGGCCTATTCTGGTCCAAAGCCCTTCTACCAGGCATCAACTGGCTCCCAGGTTCATCCCAGGCCAGTCACCTTTCCGAATCTGAGCAGGCCCCTCCCCTTATTCCTAATCCTAGGATAACCTTTGCATCTTTCCTTTTTTTGCACTAGTGCTGGATTTCTGCCTTTCCTGGGCCAGACTATCCTCAAATTGGGAATCTGCCCTCACTGTCAGATTAGTTTTCCTTCTTACCCTGCAGGTCAGCCACCCCTGGACACCCATGCCTTTGTCATGATGTCCTGACATAGACCATTTCTTGATGTTGCCTTCTTCACCTTCCACTTCTACCTCCATACCGCCTTCCCCTGTTCAATTCTCCCTGTCTTTTTCTACCCTCTGTTTCCTGCTGTTGCTGAGGTCTGACTCAGAGGTGTGGTTTCTTTGAGGTACAGATTCACACAGAGGATGCTAGGATACCAGTTCCAGCCTCCCCCATCTTCTCCTGTCTTGGGGCTGGCCCCTTGTGGTGGGGGCTGTCTCTGGCCTGGTATTTTGGCCACTACTTGATGACCCCAGAGGTATATTACTTTCATTTGCCCTCTGACTGGCTAGGTTGCTGGGCTGCCATCTCTGACCTTATCAGTCAAACTCTTTATCCCAAGGCTGTTGGATATTTGCCATGCAGCCCTGATTGTGGGTTATTCCTATAACCTCTCAGGGCCTGAGGTTCTGAGTATAGGGTTGGTGATTGTGTACTAGGCATAGAATCTCTTGGGGTGGTGAGCTGGACACAATTGTGTGCCCCACCCAGGCCCTGTCTTTGGGGAGTGGGCATATGGAGGTGGTTTGGGTAGCTTAGCTGTAGACGATGCATGCACAAGTCAGCCACATCAGGGGCAAAGAGGTGTGGAATTCAGAGGAAGCTGGTGAGGTCTCCACCCATCTGTGGTTTTTAGTCTGATGGATCAGATACTGTCCCATTCGCAGAAAGCCTTTACCTACTAGATAAATGAGAAGAAGAAGAAGGGGCCGGCCTGTGGCTCATTCGGGAGAGTGTGGTGCTGATAACGCCAAGGCCATGGGTTTGGATCCCATATAGGGATGGCCGGTTCACTCACTGGCTGAACGTGGTGCTGACAAGGGTTAAGGTCCCCTTACAGGTCATCTTTAAAAAAAAAGAGAGAAGAAGAAGAGAAATTCTTAATTAGACTTGCTAGGACCAGGGGTGTAACTATTTGGTTGGGAAAGGGCATTGGGAGGATTGGGGTGCATGGAGCCAGGCATAACTCTAATTCCTCTATAAGGATTAACTTTTTGATTTCAGTTGCATTTGGCCTCCTTCGATGGTTGGCAAGTTCTGAGGGGGAGTGGGGTGACAGTGTGACAGAGGCTTGCCTGGATGGGGTGGTGGCACAGAGGGAATGGGTAGGTGGAGGATCTTTATTGCTCATCCATCACCTGTCCCCTTTCTCCTTCATCTCTGCTGTTCCAATCGTGGCCATTCTTCATGGCCCTTCCCTGCAGCCCTTTCATGAACCCTCAGTCAGGAGTGAGCTCTCCCTCCTCCCCTGGATTTGCAGAACACTAGGTAGGCCACTTATGGCCCTTTTGTGTTTGGCCTTGGATGGGAATTAATTGTGGACAGGCTTTTCTTCCTCCTTGAGATAACAACCAAGCTCCATTTTGGTTTGGCATCTCTCTTGTCCACAGTAGGTGCTTAGTGGATAGGTGCTGAGTCAATCTTTTGGGAGATTTGCATCCCTCCCCTTCCCTCATGTTTTGATCTAGGACTTGATCTGTTTTATGTTCCTGGGTGGCGTGTCTCTGCTCCCTCCCATTTTCTTCTTGTTCATAATAATGATAACATTGACTGACATTAGGGTTTTCTTGTGCCAGACACTGTGCCAAGGGAAGTGCGTACTATGATTGTCATTGTTTAGTAGATAAGGAAACTGAGGCTCAGAGAGGCTAGTTAATTTGCCCTTGATGATATAGCTACTCCTACAACAAGGCTGGCTCCAAGACCATTCTTTTTTTTTTTGTCTTTTTTCGTGTCCGGCAACGGATTGCAACCCTCAGTGTCGCGCCCGTACCGGACCAGGACCGGCAACGGGATTGCAACCCTCCATGTCACACCCGCACCTCGCTCACTGGCTGAGCGGGAACCGGTCTGTATGTGGGATCCGAACCCTCGGCGGGAGCGCCACCACACTCCCAAGCGGTGCGCTGTAGCAGTGCGCCACCGGGTCGACCCAAGACCATTCTTTTAACCATGGTGCTATGTAGTCCTCAACTGCTGGGCCAAGCTCAGGTGTGCACTTCACCTGTTCTGCAGAAGCCAGGGAACAAGGGTGGTGGGCCTGCTTTCCCCAAGCTCACTTGCACCCATACACCAAGGCAGCTGGATTTCTTGTAGGCACATTCCCTGAGAGATATGTTTGAGGCATCGTGCTGAGTGCTGTAGGATGGGTGGAGGGGTACAAAAAAGAATAAGCAGCTTATGATCAAGTAGAGAGATCAGACATATACAAAGATGGGTCAGCTTTGTGTGAGGGGCCTGTGTCTGGAGTGTGTGCAGATGGTCACCTCAGTGCTGTGTCCTGCCTACACCCTCCCATCTTTTTTCCCTCCACCCCACACTCTGAGCCACTGATGGGGCCTCAGTTTGGCCAGCCTGGTCAGTAGGCAATGGGAGAGTGCTCAGCCCAAAGAAGGAACTCTTCTCCCCTTGTGCTACTGCATCAAGCTGCTCCACACCCAAGAGAGGCTTTCTTCTTCCCTGCCCCCCAAGAAGCCTTCCCCCTACTCCAGCCCACACAGAGCTCTCTTCTCCCTGAATTCCTTTTGCCCCCATAGTCACAATCACTTGATTTAAGACTTCTTGCTGAAGGGGTTTTGCTGCTATTGAACTGCAGAATCTCAGCTAGAAGTGATTTCCAAGATCCTCCAACCCAGTCCTCATTAAAGGCTGGAATCCCTTTTGCAACATGACTTAGAGGAAGTCACCCAGCCACTGCTTGAATGCTCTCAGGGTTGGGGGGCTTTCAGCTTCACTAGGCAGCCAGTTTGTGTGCACCTGCTCTGTGAGAAAATTCTTCCTGGTTTGGAGCCTCGGCCTGTCCTCCTGCAACTTCAGTCCATTGCCCTTGTGCCTCTGGGTCCATATGGACAAGTTGCATCTTTAGTCGACAGGGCAGCCCTTTGTTTAAGATCCATCTTGCTCCCCTAGCCCCCATGACTCCTCCCTTCCATTATTAACTACCCAGTTCCTGCAGCTGTTGCTCTCAGACAAGCTTTTGAATCCACTCCCAGTATGGGTTGCATTTCCCCTTAAGAAGAACTAGGATTTGGCATTGCCCTTCTCAGAGTCTGATACTCATGGACTGAACCAGATCCTCCAGGATGGCCCTGTCAGTGCCAAGCATTCAGCACAGGTCTGTTAACTGGATGGAAGATCACATGAGCTGCGGTGGCAGCCATGGCATACGGATGATTTGTGTTGAGCTTGCAATCAGACCTAAATCCCCAAGTCTTTTCACATTTTCCCATCCTGTCCCTTTGCAGTTGCTTTTTTTGGCCCGAAGCATAGGAAGAGATGCTGGGCAGGCCAGGGCTCTGAGCCAGCTGCTAGGTTCCCAAGGGAGACTTCAGACTAGTGGCCACTCTTTGTAACAATTCAGGGCTTTACCCCATCCCTGTCCCAGTGCTTGTGTGACTGAAGTGCTCTTGGCATTTGGGATGGGTCAATTTCTATACCTGTTAGCATCCCTGGGCCCTACTGATTAAATGCCAGTAGCACCCTCCTGTCCAAGTATTATCTGAACATCCCAAAAATGCCTCCCAGTCTTTTGAGATGGCCCTAAGGGGAGAGTAATGACTCCCTCCCCTCCAGCATGAAAGCCTCTGTCACCTAACCACTTTAGCCAGAAGCCAGTCTGAGCATCTGTTCTCTGATGCTTTTCCCTTAAGCCTCCTCACCCTGGTTCTTACCTGACTGAAGGCCCTCCCAGACCTAACCCATGCATCAGCCTGGTGAGGTGAAAGATGAAAGAGCATCATCACGCTTCATTAGCATGTATTAGGGATGACCAGATTCTAAACTCCTTAGAGGGACTGAATCTCCCTTTATGCATACCCTCGCCCTCTCATGGCTAGGCACAGGGTAAATTCTGATTGACTGCTTGATTGATGGATTGATTGATTGATTGATTGAATTGGACAGAATATAATTGTGTTTTTTTTTTTGTTTAAAGATGACCGGTAAGGGGATCTTAACCCTTAACCTGGTGTTGTCAGCATTACGCTCTCCCATGTGAACTAGCCGGCCATCCCTATATAGGGATCCAAACCCGTGGCCTTGGTGTTATCAGCACCACACTCTCCAAGTGAGGCATGGGCCAGCCCTCAGACAGAATATAATTGTGTTTTTTTTTTTGTTTAAAGATGACCGGTAAGGGGATCTTAACCCTTAACCTGGTGTTGTCAGCATTACGCTCTCCGATGTGAACTAGCCGGCCATCCCTATATAGGGATCCAAACCCGTGGCCTTGGTGTTATCAGCACCACACTCTCCAAGTGAGGCATGGGCCAGCCCTCAGACAGAATATAATTGTAATAGAGATCTAAGGGATCCAGACAAAGCCTCTCCCTTCCCTTGGCATCTGCTAACCCTAACCCTACCAACATCTTCTCCCTTCAGGAGCCCCCCAAGCTTGCCAAAGGCACGGCCAAGCCCAGCAGCTCGAGCAAGGATGGTGGAGGCGAGAACGCTGAGGAGGTAATGAATGTAGTTACAGCCCTAGCTGTGGTACAAATGCCAGCTCCAACTCCTTGAAGGCTAGTAGGGTGAGGGATCCCATTGGGCCAGAAGTTACCCAGGCAGAAAGGAAGGAAGCTTCCACAGCCTGGGAGGGACCTGGACAGCCTCAAGCAGGATTTCTATTTGGCTGGTGTAGACCATGAGCTCTCTAGTTCTTCAATCCTCAGAGATTACTGTGAATGTCATTTCTCTGTCTATCAACTTTGAGTGTTGAGAATTCCCTGGGTTTTTTTTTTGGTTGCTGGCCAGTAGGGGGATCTGAACCCTTGTCCTTGGTGTCACAACACTGTGCTTTAACCAACTTCTGTCTATCAACTTTGAGTGTTGAGAATTCCCTGGGTTTTTTTTTTGGTTGCTGGCCAGTAGGGGGATCTGAACCCTTGTCCTTGGTGTCACAACACTGTGCTTTAACCAACTGAGCTAACTGGCTGGCAAGCACCTGAGAACTCCTTTTTTTTTTTTTTTTTTAGGGCAAAAAGCCAGGTGGTATGGGGTCCTGGGAGAAGGGGAAAAGTCCATGGGTTCTCAATGTGGTAACAAGT
The DNA here is from genome assembly GCF_000696425.1 of Galeopterus variegatus. Taxonomy (NCBI): domain Eukaryota; kingdom Metazoa; phylum Chordata; class Mammalia; order Dermoptera; family Cynocephalidae; genus Galeopterus; species Galeopterus variegatus. The sequence goes on along the minus strand of NW_007726380.1, from coordinate 725,371 downwards.
GACTGAAGCATGGCTCTGGGTGGTGCAGGAGGTTGGGAGTGGCTGGCGTCCCTGAGTTGGGCAGGGCTGGGCCCACTGCCCTTGGTCTCGATCGAATGGGAGCATGACTGAAGGACAGTCATGAGTAGAGGTCAGCGTAGCTCAGCAGTCTAGGGCTGTAAAGCAATAAACAGCAAGCTGAGAGAGCACCAGAGGATGGAAGGACTTAAGGAAGTCCAGAGTATGTCCACGGAAGTTCGGAAGTGTGCTCAGTGGGATGCTTTGGATGGTGAATGATCCTGGAAGCCTGTGTGGCAAGCACCCATACGACCTGGAAGCTGGTGATCACTGCTTTCTCTGCTTCCTCCTTCCTGCTCTAAACCGTTGAGAGGGATGGAGGAGAACAGGAACCAGAGCTCTGTAGTTATGGGCAGGTCTTATGGTATTTTGGGGAGAAGAGATTGATTAACAAGTGTTTGGGGTTAACAGGGGATTTAGATTTTCTGGGTACTTCTGGTCCCTATCACCTCTAAAGAGATCCAAGCACTTTTCACTTCCTCACACGTGGAAGTTGAGGACCATAGGGAGATTACTCTTTCCTCTGCATTTACACAGTAATTTGAACTTGTCTCTAGAGTAGTCTTTATCACTGGGCCTTGTAACATTTGTTCCCATCTGCATCTTTTGCACCAGACAGTGAACTCTGATGGAAGGGGCTGTGTGTCCCGGGCATTGCTTCTTCCCCACACCTGTGTACTCATGCACGTGGTTCCTAGTGAATGCTTCTGGGGACACACCCTCTGGGCTCAGGCTCTCCTTCAGGAATGATGATGTTTATGGCACCCACCAGGAAGGTCGTTTGGAGTTGGTAACTGACATTTACAGCAGCAAGAGAGACTTAGAAACAGGTTTTAAAGGGAGAGAATAGAATAGTTAGGAGGCCATTCCCATCTTTCGCCTAACTCTTACTTCTTTAGGTATTAGATATATTGGATGTCATTTCCTTAAAGCAGCCTTCTTTAACCACCCACTTCTATCCCCAGGATATGGTCAGGGCTCCTGTTAGTTGCTCTTTTGGTACCCAGTACCACCATAGCACCTGACCACAACTGTAATTAAATAATTCCTTGTGAATTCATTGTTTATCCGCTGTCTCCTGTGTTAGCTTGGGAGCTCTGTGAGGCTCGTTCACTGCCGAAGGGCCTGGCACAGCGGAGGCACCCAGCATTTGAATGCATTAGTGAGTGAATATGTGAATGAGTGAATATGTGAACGGGTGAATGAACAAACCATCTTCAAATTATTCTCATCTCATAGATGGGAAAACGAAGGCTTGAACAGGTTAAGACAGATGCTGAGACCAACTGCTATGATATCTCCCCTGCCTTTTGAGCAAATCTGCCCAAGGCAATGGGGTCTATTTCAAGCCCTCTGGAAAAGAAGGGTGTTGAGATCACCTTGGGCTCTGTTTTGTGAAACGCTGCTCAGGGCTCACCTGTATAAGCTACAGGAATTCTGCTCATGATTTTCCAGAACCGTAGCCACGTATGGGATGGCAGGAGAATGCTGGAAAAGTTGCGACCAGGCTGTGAGACCATGATTTTCAAAAACTATTTTGCACAGTCCTTTCCTTGCCCTTTTTCTAGTCCAGAATTTTGGGCTCTTCAGCCAAATTCACACTGTGTCAAGCACTTGTCAGAGCCTGTCCAATTGATCCTAATAATTAAAGCAAGTAACATTTATTTTATTGAACAGTTACTGTGTTTTATTTGTTAGGGCAGCCATAACAAATGACCACAAACTCATGGATTAAAACAATGGAGATTTTTTCGTTCACAGTTCTGGAGGCCAGAAGTCTAATTACAAGGTGCTGGCAGAGCCATGTCCTTCTGAGGTTCTGGGAAAGAATCTGCTCCACACCCCTCTCCTAGCTTCTGGTGGCTTTCGACAATCCTTGGCATTATAGATGCATCACTTCAACCTCTGCCTCTGTCTTCACACGGCATTTTCCCGTGTGGCTCTATCTCTGTCCAAGTTTCCCTCTTATAAGACATTAGTCATATTGGATTAGGGCTCCTCCCAATCCAATATGACCTCATTTCAACTTGATTGTATCTGCAAAGACCCTGTTTCCAAATAAGATCACATTCACAGGTTCTGCGTAGACATGAATTTGGGGGGGACAGTGTTTAACCCCATATGCTATATACCAGGCACTGTGCTAAGTACTTTGCATGCATTGTCTCATTTAACTTTCACAACACTCCCCTGAGGTCCTTCCGTTATTATCATCTCCATTTTACAGATGAAACTGAGGTTTAGAGATGTTAAATAGCTTTTACTCAGCCAGTAAACAGCAGAACTGGAATTCAACCCAGGTCTCTGTGGCTCCGGATTCAGTTTCTCCTGTGGTCTTAATGAGGTGACAGCCTGGCTCTAAGATTCTAGAAGAGAATCCTAGAATGAAAAGGACCCTTAGGAGATCAGGGGAGACTCACTGTGACCTGCCTCTTTGGGCAAGGGTCTTTCCTAGCTGTCTTTGGAGAAAACAGTTCAATGCCCTGGACTCTTCTACGTGCTATGCCCTGTCGTGAATTCTGGGAGCAGGGATAGAGGGAGGAAGAAATTATCCCAGTCTCCCCCACTTCAGCCTATCTTCTCAGAAGCCAGAGTCATTACCCTAAAAACCTTTTTGGTCTTATCAGTCATCTTAAAAACCCGTCTTGGCATCTCATTGCTTACAAGTTAAAATCCAAACACCGTAGTGTGGCACCCTTGCCCCTTCTGAGCTGGCCCCACCTAATTCTAGCACCTATCCTGGCTTCTTGTCCCATCTAACTTCTCTTCTGATACAACAAGCCCTTTTATGACTCAAGATCCTCATAGGTGCAGCTCCTTTGGCTTGGACTGCTTAATCTCTCTCCTTTTTTGCTTACTGACCTCATGTTTATCCTTTAAGAGCCAAATCAGAGATTTGAGCTCTTTGAGGGCAAGGGCCATGTCAGTCACCTTTTAATCTAAATCTAAAATGCTTATTGCCAACTTTGGGTATACTATACCTACGTAAATATTTTTCACGGTTGAACCATGTGATTACATTTATTCCATAGCTTTCATAAGCATTATTTTAACTCCATGATATTCCATTTACTTATTTTCTGATAATATGAGATGGACAAAGTTTTTGCCTACAAAGCTTTATTAAATTTAGAATTTTTTAAATAATCCTAAATTTAAATTTATTTATTTATTTTCTTACATTATATCAATATACAATGTGGTTGGTTTTTGTGTCCCTTTACCAAATTCTCCCTCCCCGCTCCCTCTAAATTTAAATTTATTAAGCTAAGGGCTGGCCCCATGGCTCAGGCGCTGGTGGGACCGAGGCCGCAGGTTCGGATCCTATATAGGGATGCCCAGTGCGCTCACTGGCTGAGTGTGGTGTGGACCACATCGTGCCAAGGGTTGCGATTCCCTTACCAGTCGGGAAAAAAAAAAAAAAAAAAATATATATATATATATATATATATATATATA
>NW_007726380.1:693553-721742 GCF_000696425.1 Galeopterus variegatus | reverse complement strand
AAAAAAAAAAAAAAAAAAAAATATATATATATATATATATATATATATATAATATAAATAAATAAATAAATTTATTTATTTATTAAGCTAAATTTTTTTCTTTTCCTTTGGTGGTTGGCCCAGTATAGACATAGATCCCTGGACCTTGGTGTTATCAGCATCACGCTCTAACCAACTGCACTAACCAGCCAGCCCTTTAAGCTCAGTTTCTAGTAGTTAAACTGCCGAGACTCAGGAATGAATTTTCTTTCTTTTACCTTTTTTTTTTTTAAAGATGACCGGTAAGGGGATCTTAACCCTTGACTTGGTGGTGTCAGCACCACACTCTCCCAAGTGAGCTAACCGGCCATCCGTATATAGGGATCCAAACCCGTGGCCTCGGTGTTATCAGCACCACACTCTCCCAGTTGAGCCATGGGCCGGCCCTTTTCTTTACCTTTTAATTGAAGAATGCCACACATTCACTAAAGTAATCCTAGTTTAGTGAATTTTTAGGTATGTATATGCGATACACTTAGTTCAGTGAATTTTTAGGTATGTATATGCGATACACCACCTCCACATCTAATCAAGATGTAGAATGTTTCCATTACTCAGAAGGTTCCTCATGTCTCTTCTCAATCAATACCCATACATGCTCCCCCACCCTACTGCCACTCTTCCCCTGGCAAGATAACCACTTCTGACTTCTGTCAACATCAATCTATCAATTAGTTTTGCTTGTTTGTGAGCTGTAATGAACATTTTGAAGGCTCTTGATGTATAGGCAGTGGGCATCACTTTGGGAGACAGGACTTCTTGACTGCTCCCTTTCAGGGCTCCAACCATAGTGATTTCTGCGACTCTGGACTTCACTCCTTCAGGCAGAAGGCAGCTGCTTGCTGCTCAGGCTGACTGGGGTATGGAAGGTGGCCCGGGCCTGGGGTGGGAGGTGCATCTTAGAGAGTGGCCTTCAATGGGTTACTTGTTTGACCAGGCCCAGCCGCAGCCACAGCCCCAGCCCCAGCCCCAGCCTCAGCCTCAACCATCATCATCCAACAAGCGACCCAGCAATAGCACGCCACCCCCCACACAGCTCAGCAAAATCAAGTACTCAGGGGGGCCCCAGATTGTCAAGAAGGAGAGACGGCAAAGCTCTTCCCGCTTCAACCTCAGCAAGAACCGGGAGCTGCAGAAGCTTCCTGCCCTGAAAGGTACTGGCACATGGTCAGGGGGGCTGTTGTACCAGGCCTAGGAAGCACTGGGAATTGACAGAATGGAGGTTTTGGAGTGTTTTGGAGGGAAGGGAGTTCTAGAGAATGTGAGAGGGAGTTCCGCTGGGTTAGGGGGTGCTAGGGAGCAGAATGGCAACAGGGCAGAGTCAGGGAAAGCCCTACAAGGCAAGTAGGGCATGGCAGTGAAGGACTGAGGAGGAGAACCTGACTGCTGGGGGTCCCCACAGATTCGCCAACCCAGGAGCGTGAAGAGCTGTTTATCCAGAAGCTACGCCAGTGCTGTGTCCTCTTTGACTTTGTGTCAGACCCACTCAGTGACCTCAAATTCAAGGAGGTGAAGCGCGCAGGACTCAACGAGATGGTGGAATACATCACCCATAGCCGCGATGTTGTCACCGAGGCCATTTATCCTGAAGCTGTCACCATGGTGGGCACAGGAAAAGGACACAGGGGGCCGGGGCCCTGGAGAAGGCTGGACAGAGTTCTAACCTGGACCCTACCCCTTAGTTTTCAGTGAACCTCTTCCGGACGCTGCCACCTTCATCGAATCCCACTGGGGCTGAGTTTGATCCAGAGGAAGATGAGCCTACCCTGGAAGCTGCCTGGCCACATCTCCAGGTACCTGGGCAAGGGGACAGGTTGTCTCTGTCTGCAGGGAATAGGGGTACTGTGAGGCCAGCAGCAAAGGGGTATCTCCCAGTCCTTGGGGAATACCCCCCTCACTGGCTGCTCCTTTCCCCCCACAGCTTGTGTATGAGTTTTTCTTACGTTTTCTCGAGTCTCCTGATTTCCAGCCAAACATAGCCAAGAAGTACATTGACCAGAAGTTTGTCCTTGCTGTGAGTCCCTGAAGCTCCTGTCCTTCCCTTCTCTTTCATTCCATGAACTCTTGCCCCATGTCCTCTTCACCTGGGTCCCCGCAGCTCTTTATGCTTGCTCTGAATATGTTAGGTTTTAGCCAGCTATGTTTGGTACAAAGCAATTATGGGGGGTTAAAAAAAACCTATTTTGCCCTTAAGAAGCTTCCAGCATAACAGAAGGAAACAAAAAAGCAACACAGTACCTTCCCCCCTCAATGGGGTATATAAACACTCATATCCAGACATCACTTTGGGTCAAGCAGTATCACAGAATCATTCTGCTTTCCATAGACTTGCCCCCACTCCACCTCTCCAGAGAACCTCTGGGCTTCTCCTGGCTAGGACCCCATGTCACCCAAGCCTGGCCTTCCCTGGCCATTGCCTCACTTGCTGCCTTTTGTCCCTCCTGCTCCCAGCTCCTGGACCTATTTGACAGTGAGGATCCTCGAGAGCGGGACTTCCTCAAGACCATTTTGCATCGCATCTATGGAAAGTTTTTGGGGCTCCGAGCTTATATCCGTAGGCAAATCAATCACATCTTCTACAGGTGAGGCCAGGAGCCCGGGCTTAGGAGCATGCCCCTGCTGAGGTGGGATGGGAACAGCGAGGTGGGGGGATTCTGCAGAATGCTGGAGGGACATCAGGGATTGTCAGTAGAGCCTTTTTTCTTCCCTCAGGTTCATATACGAGACAGAGCATCACAATGGGATTGCTGAGCTCCTGGAGATCCTGGGCAGGTGAGAGGTGGGGTGGGGCACATTTTGCCTGAAAAAGGGTGAAGGGATCGATGCATTGAGCTTGATCTGGCCCTTTGGTACCAACACACCTCCCTTAACTCCTAGCATCATCAATGGCTTTGCCCTGCCCCTTAAGGAAGAGCACAAGATGTTCCTCATCCGTGTCCTGCTTCCGCTTCACAAGGTCAAATCCCTAAGTGTCTACCACCCTCAGGTGAGCTGCTTTCCTCTTGATGACCCCTAACACAGGAGAAAGAGAAGAGGAGGAGGGACAGGATTCCAGCTGGGAGAGGCTGCGGGTGGGATAATGCCGTCCATCCGTATACCTACCCTTCTGTTCTGGGATCTTGTTTCTGTCACTGACCTCTCTGAGGCCTTCGGAGACCTGCACCTCACCTCCTTTCTACCTCAACCTTTTGCAGTTGGCATACTGTGTGGTACAATTCTTGGAGAAGGAGAGCAGTCTGACTGAGCCGGTAATTCCCCTTCTGGGCCCCAGGGTCCACCTCTTACTGTCATCAGCATCACTTGCCAGTCTGTACCTATTTGAGCAGTGCTGTAAGCAGGTACTCAGGAGGGCTGTGGCCTGACAGGTGGCATGGTTTCCTCTCTGAGGGAGAAGTGAAACTTATATATACCTAGGAAAGAGATCCAAGCCAGAGAAACATAAGCAGATAGCTGAGGCCAACCAAGCTGTGCCCACTAGGGTGGGGGATAGTGGGCAGGAAGGCTTCCTGGAGAACCAGGCAGGTGTTGAGAATCTCATCCTTGTGTCCTTCTCTTCGCACAGGTGATTGTGGGACTTCTCAAGTTCTGGCCCAAGACCCACAGCCCCAAGGAGGTGATGTTCCTGAATGAGCTAGAGGAGATTCTGGATGTCATTGAACCTTCAGAATTCAGCAAAGTGATGGAACCACTCTTCCGCCAACTTGCCAAATGTGTCTCCAGCCCCCATTTCCAGGTGAGACCCAGACCCAGCATATCCTAGTCCCTGTCTCCCAGAAACTGAGGAGGTCTTGAGCCAAGCGAGCAGTACCCCCACTGAGTCCCACCTCTCTCCACCAGGTGGCAGAGCGTGCACTCTATTACTGGAACAACGAGTACATCATGAGCCTGATAAGTGACAATGCTGCCCGAGTCCTCCCCATCATGTTCCCCGCACTCTACAGGAACTCCAAGAGCCACTGGAACAAGTAGGGCACTGGGGTGGGGCTGGGTAATAGGGATCTGGTTTTGGACCCTTTGAGGGTGTGGAAGAGCTAAGGAGCAAGAGGTCTCACTTGGTCACTCAGCAAGTAGGGCTGGTGCCCTTGCATATTGATAGGACCTTGAGTAAGAGACTGAGTGGAGAGAAAAGATGCCCATGTGAGAGAGCTCTGTGGTATCAAACAGCAGAGCAGTGGCCTGTATTTTATCGCTTCTTGGGGCCAGCTATTCCGCAGGTCAAAGCAGAGCTTTGGAGACATAATTCTGTGCTGTGAGAAGCTGATGTGATCCTCTTAAGAGAGTATGTGTAAAGAATCCCAGAGTTGTAAAAAGGCTTTCCTGCTAAAAGCAAGCACAGTGTGGTGCAGACATGGTCCATCATGCTGCTGAGAGGCCATTACTGGGGATTAGAGAGAGGGAAGTGGTGGGAAGAAGGCAGGCCGTGGTGCATGGGGTGGGGGAAGGATGGACAGGTGGACCAATACTTATAAAGACTGTGAAAGGCCAGTCTGAAGTCACATGTTTTGGCCAGAGTACCTGCTTATGCTGTATCAAGGTTTGTGAAATAGGAGTAGTAAACAGGAAAGCTCTTAGCAGAGAAACCACCTAGGAGAGAGCAAATTGGAGTCTTGATGCTAAGAGCAGGCTCTGGCTCTTGTCCCTCATCTTTCTTCTGGTGGTAGGACAATCCATGGACTGATCTACAATGCCTTGAAGCTGTTCATGGAAATGAATCAGAAGCTATTTGATGACTGCACGCAACAATACAAGGCAGAGAAGCAGAAGTGAGTCTCTCCCTCCCTGGAAGACTTTCATTTTCTACCACCAGCTCATTTTGCTTCTCTCAAACCCGACCCCAATCCTACTTTTGCTTCCTCAGGGGCCGTTTCCGAATGAAGGAAAGAGAAGAGATGTGGCAAAAAATTGAGGAGCTGGCCCGGCTTAATCCCCAGGTGAGGTTTTTCTGCCAGTGCCCTGAACTGAGAGGCCCATCTTGAGTGGGAAAGAGTATGTTGGAGGAGGAATATGAAGCAGACAGACCCACAGACCTCTGAAGTGGCTGTTACTTGTCCATGCCTCCTTTCCCTCTCAGTATCCCATGTTCCGAGCTCCTCCACCACTGCCCCCAGTGTACTCAATGGAGACAGAGACCCCAACAGCAGAGGACATCCAGCTTCTGAAGAGGACGGTGGAGACAGAGGCTGTGCAGGTGGGAGGGAGGGTATGGGGTACAGTGGAGCAGAAACGACAGCTCTGGGAGGGAGAGGAGAAAAGAGCAGCAGAGCCAAAGAATAAGGGGAGGAACAGCCAGATTCACTGAGAATTGGTCAACATTCCTCACTTTCTCCTTGTCCACACACAGATGTTAAAGGACATCAAGAAGGAGAAAGTGCTGCTTCGGAGGAAGTCGGAGCTGCCCCAGGACGTGTACACCATCAAGGCACTGGAGGCGCACAAGCGGGCAGAAGAGTTCCTAACTGCCAGCCAGGAGGCTCTCTGACCCCCCTCACTTCCCACCACAGGGCCACAGCCCACTCAGCCCTGGGACACTGCCCTGGCCCTCCACCCTCTGCTCCCTACTGGCTTGGGGCAAGGCAGGGCCTCTCTAGCTACTCTAGGGAGGGGGATGCAGGCACTTGAAGTAGGGACACCCAGAGTGGTCCCACTTGTCCTCAAAATGTGTTCATGGCCTCCCTGTGGCTAGTACAGACAGGCTGAGCACTGAGATGCTCAGTGCTCAGACAACGTGGGGATGCCTGTCCCCTTCCTGCTCCTAACCCCACAGCTACCTGAGGCTGCTCTGAGAAACATACACACAGGATACATATGCTCCTTTCCTCTTCCCTTCTTCCTTATTTGAACTCCAGGTGTCTCTCCTCTTCTCTCTCCCCTGCAGAGGCATGTAGGAAGCAGCAGGAAATTATTCTCACCAAAGTTATGTCAAGCCTCATTAGCTCCTGGAGTGAGGAGCTGGAGAGGAGCCAACCCCAAGCAGCACACAGGCAGATGGGGTGGTATTATTTCCTCTTTCATGCTTCCTGACCAAGACAACATGAGAGGTCAAAAGGAGAAAAGGATAGGCTACGGACAGTAGGTGATGAGTATAGGGCCCAGGTGGACAAAGCAGGGCGGGGATGAAAAAACACCCTACCCTGTGACCCTTCTGGTGAGCAGCAGCCCTGGGATCACAAACATGGAAGGGACCACCCTGGGGCTGACTGCTTTCCCATGCTGTTGGTTCCCAAAGCTAGAAAGGAAGCAGGGAGCAGTGCCCCAAGCATGGCTCCCTCAAACACCTATTTATTTCCTTGTTTGTGCTGATGCTGGGCAGGCCCTCATTTGTCCCTTTTAGGCTCCTTGGAGGGGCAAGGAGCTGAAAAGGGCTGGACCCAGGTTCCAGGGGCACAGGCAGTGCGGCTTTTGGCTGTGTACATAGGGTGCTTTATTCTCTACAAAGTGATACATGCTAAGGTGGGTTGGGCTTGGGCCGATGTCCCCATATGTACAGAATTGAATAAAGTGGGTCTCTGAGAAGAAGTCTGATTTGCCTTGATGGGGAAAGAGATGGGGAGGATGGAAATGGACATTACAACCAGGGATGTGTTCAGTTCTTTGCTGGTTCTGGCCTGGAATGTAGGGAGATAAGGCAGCTCTCAGTGTGGTCACTTCCAGGCAGGGGACGCCTGCCAGGCTTGGAGGGCTTTCTGTACCACATCTTCCCACTGGGCATCCGATATCTCCCGAGCCCAGGCAGGAACCCCTGGCGCAGGCAGGCTTACTCCAGCCATTGTCCTTTTCACCAGCTCTACGTGTTCTGAAATCAGCCAGGCACCAGTTAGGGGATGGAAACAATGGGACCAGCTCCCTTCCCCATTCCTTGAATCAACCCAGAGCCCTCGGGCTGGTAGGCTCACCAAATACATCTTGTTATTTCTAGGCAAGCCTGCTCATTCCCAAGTTTAGTAGAATAGTATTTCACATGCTATTCTGCAGTCTGCAGGATCTTAGTTTGCAAATCATATTTTTAGGAAGTTATAGTTCTTCCTATAACTTCCCTATATTGGCTCAGGCCAGTTCATTTCCTTCATAATTATTCCAGGGTGAAAGAATGATCTCTTTTTACCTGGGTCCATGGGAATAGAGCTGTGGTTGCTCAATGCTGTAGCTCCCTCCTCATCTTCATCCTCACTCTCTAATGGCGGGTCTGGCAAATGAAGCCCCAGGGCCTGCAGAGCCAGAGAGAAGACAGTTTGGGTCCCGCCTATCAGGGACTCCAGGTTCACCTCAAGTACAACCCCTTCACCATACCTGGATTCGATCCTGGATGTCAGCAACTACATCTCCATCCCCCACTGGCGCCAGCTCCACCTCCTCTTGTTCAGGATCCTGGTTCAGGGGCTGGTAGGAGTAGCCAGCTGGGCCCGCCCCCGTTTCCTCCTGCTCTTCCTCAGGCTCCTCACTGCTCCAGTCCCCAGTGCCTTCTGTAGAGCTCTGACGCGGCCCCAGTTCCTCAGTCTGATTGGGGAAGATACGCTCAGGGCCCATGGTGTCTCCCCCTAGAACTACTGCTGCCATCCGGGCAGGGGCTGCAAGAATAAGGAGATAAAGAGAGATTGAACGAAACCAGGCCCATCTTCATCCTCTCATCCAACTACTTGTGGTCTCCTTCCGCGTCCACAAAACCAGCTCTTCTGCTCCAATTTTCCTGCATCCTTCTCCCCTCACCCCCCACCTCTCGTTCCTCCCCCTCTCAAGTCGGGGCTCTTATCTCGAAGCGGGCCCCAGCCGCCCTGCTCCAATCCCTAAATAAACAGCCCAACTGGAGGCCCTGCCATCTTTCAAAAGACACCCACTTCCAGAACCCCAGCCCTCGCCACGCCCCCCCTTGGGAGCTTCGGCTCGCCAAACCCCCAGACAGGGCGTACCCGCCCCTTTCTCCCCTCTCCTAGGGGTTCCCCTCTGTACCGCCTGACAAACGCCTTCAGGTCCCAGGGGCTCCCCTCAAATAGGCCCAGCTGCGGCGACCCCCACCCGCCCACGGTGATTCTCGGCGCCGGTGTTTCCGCGCGCCTCACCCGCTCAGAGCCCGCAGCCGAACCCACACCTTCACTTCCGGTAGGACGACGTGCTGGGGCGCCTAGTCCTCCAGCCCCGCCCCGTGCCCATGATTGACGCCAGCGAGGACGAGAGGTCCGCCCCTTGCCCCGCCTCCGCTATCTCCGGCCCAGACACAAACGACTGCATTACCCAGTGACCCCCACGGCCTCGACACATATCTGCACATGCGCACAATTTCTCCTTGGGCTCCTACCTCTCCTCCGCCCTCACGTCAGTCGGGAAACCCATGGACTACAAGTACCGGAGGGCCTCGTGTACTTAGCCCCGACTGCACGTGCGCGCGCAGCTGCCCGCCGGAAGGACGGAGACTGGCAGTGTTTATCTCGTTGGCGACCGAAGTGTCGGTTGGCACGCAACGGGTTCTAGGCTGTAGGCAGCGCGAAGACTCGCGGCCCCGCCCCGGCCCGGCCTGGCAGGTAGCCTGGGAGGGTTGAGGGGCAAGGAAGAATTGGGGGGGCTGGGACGCCCATGCCTAGAGCTGGAGTTGTGGGGGAGGGGAGGTAACTAGGGGGATGATGGGAAAGGAGAGTGTTAATGGGGAAAGAAGGGCTGGGGGAGGATGGAGAGAAGACGGGTGGGAGAGACTTGATGGCTGGAGGAGGCACTGAAGGAAACCGGAACGAAGATTGGGTTATGAGGAGAACCAGAAGTTGAGCATAAGGGGTGTGGGGGGTGTCTGGTGTGGTTCGGAGGGGAGACTGGGATGGCAGACATAGAGTCATACTCATGGAGGAATATCTGTGGCTGAAAGGAGTCAATGTATATTAGTTTTTCTTCCCTCAGGGGAGGTGGGAAAATGGAGGGCTGTCCATGGAGTGGTGGGAGAAAGAAAAATGAAAAGACTGCAAAGCTCTCAGGAGATCAAGAAGGTCCAGAAATGGAGAGTGAAAATTTCAAGAGACCGGGGGTGGGGGGTAGATACATTAAGGGAAGCGAAGAAGCTTGGAAATGCTGTAGTCATAGAGGATCAGGGAGACCCAGAGGTAAGAGGAGCCCCTGGAGGCTTGTTCTTCTTGAGTTGGAGTTGTCCTGATGGAGAAGCTAAGATTCTTTCTCCACCTTTGGCTGGGATTGCTGATCTCTTCTGTGCGTTTTTAATTTTACCTTGACACATCTAAAGGGGGGAGTAGAGGCTATGAGGTAAGATTAAGGACTTCCATTCCCAAGCCCTTCAACCTCCTAACTATCCCTCCAAGTCCATATCCAAGATATTTTGGATTGGAAGGAGTAATGAAGTGAGAGTAGCTTCCTGCTGGGGCTATTTCAAGTTGGGCAGGGTTGCTATTTAAAGCATGGGGTGTGGGGTTGGGGGAGGTTGGATGTGTAGGGCTGGCAAGCCAGCTGAAAGCCATGTCTCTTTCCTGCAAGGGGCCTCCCTTATTTGAGCTTTTTTCGTGCCTGAGGTTCTGCCTAGCTCTTCTGCCAGGGCTTCTTGTGCAGGGAGCAGATGAGCCACCCAAACCCAGCAGGTGTCTGCCAGCAAAGGCATTGCCAGTTGCAAGAAGATTTGCCTAAAAGAGCCCTCAAATATACCCATATCACTAGCTTGGCAAATTAAAAGACGATTATCTCTCATGCTTGGTTCTTTCTCTTGTCCTGTCCAAGGGCATTTTTGCTTCCCTTCCCCTTTCCAGTGCACACCCCTATCTGTGTCCACCTGTCAGTGACCCAGGCAGGGGAAGAGCTACTGGAAATGGCTTGTTCTCTACCACAGTGGCAGGACTAGGGAAGTGGCAGGAGGAGAAAACCCCTTCTCCCAACCCCCACCCCACCAATCCCGGCTTAAGTTCCAAGTCCTGGCAGCATACCAGGCATAGCTGTCAAAGGAACTCCCCGTGCCTGTGGGGGGTCCTGATGACAACAGCTCAACTTGTCCTCTCTGAGGGGCTCACCAACCATGGTAACATGGAGGTCTCTGTCCTGGATCAATGCCACCCTGTCCTGGGTAGGAGGGCTGTTCCAGTATAAAAGCCTAAAAGCTTTTCTTCTTTGAAGTACCCATGCCAGGTTTCAATGGACTGTTTGGGGCTGGCTGGGCTATTAATAGCTGTGAGTATTTTGAGATCCGTTTCCCCACCGTAAAGAGCACAGAGATTCTTAGAGAGGTGGCTGTAAGCAGAACAGAATCAGGGACAAGAGAATACACCCAGCCTGGGAAGGGGGCTTAGAGCTCGTGCCAATCTGGAACAGGGTGGAGCCTACATGAGTAGGGGCAACCGTGATCAGCAGATTCTGAGCTGACTATCAGGTCGGAGTGGCCCCACCCTTTGCTGCTGGAGAACACAGGGCCAGGGCTAGTTCCCTGACCTCAGTAGCTCCCCTGGGGCAGAGCCAGCCACCTAAGCTGTGACTAGTGTCCCTGCGGAGGGGTGGTGTGGGAGGGCCACCAGGGTGACACTTGGAGGCAAAGGCTGGTCCTGGGCGGAGTCACGGTGAGTCTGGCAGAAGCCTTGCCTGAGGAGCTCGTGGCCCTGACTTGTGTGCAGGTAGCAGAGGCAGCAGGCCGTGCCGGGGGGGCATGTTGCTGTAACCAGTGGCCCAGGGGATGTTACGGTGGACAGTGCACCTGGAGGGCGGGCCCCGCAGGGTGAACCATGCTGCAGTGGCTGTTGGGCACCGGGTATACTCCTTCGGGGGTTACTGCTCTGGTGAAGACTATGAGACACTGCGCCAGATAGATGTGCACATTTTCAATGCAGGTAAGCCAATGCTGGGATCGTCCCTGGGTGCCCACATCAGGGAGGGGAACGGGTGGCTGAATGAGGTTTCTGTGGTCTCTGTGGCCAAGGGGATTGGGGTCGAATATCTGGTTTGGGAAAATGTGGACAGCCTGGAGGGAGGTTCCCAGGGCTGAGTAGAGCTGTGCCCACAGTGTCCTTGCGTTGGACAAAGCTGCCCCCAGTGAGGCCTGCCATTCGTGGGCAGACTCCTTTGGTACCCTACATGCGGTATGGACACTCAACCGTCCTCATCGACGACACAGTCTTCCTTTGGGGCGGGCGGAATGACACCGAAGGGGCCTGCAATGTGCTCTATGCCTTTGACGTCAGTGAGTATGGGTCTCAGAGAGGCTGTGTTCTGCCAAATGGTGCCTCGGGGGCCTGGGAGAGGCATGGAGGGGCTGGGAGAGCTGGGGAATAGGGCACCCCAGGGTTTAGGAGAGAATGTCAGAGGTTGCTTATCTGGGCCATTCTCTTACCTCCTTCAGATACTCACAAGTGGTCCACACCCCGAGTGTCAGGAACAGTTCCTGGGGCCCGGGATGGACATTCCGCTTGTGTCCTGGGCAAGATCATGTACATTTTTGGGGGCTATGAGCAACTGGTAAGTCTGGGAAGAAACTAGAGGTTTAGGGTGGGAATGAGAAAGAGGAAGGGGAATTTAGAGTGGTTGAATGGGTGGCTTTAGCTTATTTTCAGGTTTTAAGGGGAGAGATGGAGGGTCAGAGAGTGACCATTGGTTCCCTCTTCCTTCCTTCCTTCCTTTTTCCACTCAGGCAGACTGCTTTTCCAATGACATTCACAAGCTGGATACCAGCACCATGACATGGACCCTTATCTGTACGAAGGTCTGCCCTTTCTTCTTTCTCCCAAATCCCCACCATCCATTGAAGAAATCATAGGAAGTTCAGTGAGAGCAGATCCCCTTCCAACTTTTGTGCTGATCCCTCCCCCATCTCTCTGCCCCTGCCCAGGGCAATCCGGCACGCTGGAGGGACTTCCACTCAGCCACAATGCTGGGCAGTTACATGTATGTCTTTGGGGGCCGTGCTGACCGCTTTGGGCCATTCCATTCTAACAATGAGATTTACTGCAACCGCATTCGCGTCTTTGACACCAGAACTGAGGCCTGGCTGGACTGTCCTCCCACTCCAGTGCTGCCCGAGGGGCGCCGAAGCCACTCAGCCTGTGAGTGTCTGTTGTTTCCCTGTGGAATCCCGTCCTGCTCTCCTCACACTCTTGACATTCCTCTCTCCTTCCAGTTGGTTACAACGGGGAACTGTACATCTTTGGTGGCTATAATGCGAGGCTGAACCGGCACTTCCATGACCTCTGGAAGTTTAACCCTGGTAAAGAGCACTGCCTTTAGGGGAGAAACAAAGAACAATTGAGGTGGGAGGAAAGAAGAGAATAATCCTGAGTAGGTGAGGGGATGAGGGATGGAGAAGATATCTGGCCTGGGCAGGTATTGAACTTCCATATAAACTTCTCTTTAAGTGTCCTTTACCTGGAAAAAGATTGAACCGAAGGGGAAGGGGCCATGTCCCCGCCGGCGCCAGTGCTGCTGTATTGTTGGTGACAAGATTGTCCTCTTTGGGGGTACCAGGTTAGGAGGAAAGAGGGGAGGGCTCAGGGAAGGACCTAAGTTTGTGATGAAGAGAAGAGTGGGAGGTATTTGAGCAAGAGGGTCTCGTGGGTAGTTTTTCCTCCTACATTCAACTCTTTTAATCCCTACAGTCCATCTCCCGAGGAAGGCCTGGGAGATGAATTTGACCTCATAGATCATTCTGACTTACACATTTTGGACTTTAGTAAGTACAGTTATTCTTGAAGTTTTCCTGACATCAGGGTCTCTGTCTTTGGGTGGTGATATCCAGGACTGGACCCTTTCTTTGGCTTTGACCATCTTCCCCAACTCTTCCTTTAAAGGCCCTAGTCTGAAGACTCTGTGCAAACTGGCCGTGATTCAGTATAACCTGGACCAGTCCTGTTTGCCCCATGATATCAGGTACAGGGAGTGGTTGGAAAAGAGAGATTGGTTGAGAGTGAGTGAGCAGCACAGGCATGACCTTGGTCTCAGTATGGAGGAAATAGGTATTTTTGGTCTGCTAGAGATGTAGTGTACTTGTTGGGAGTGAGATGGAAGGAGGTGAAGTTACAGCCATCATATAAAACTGTTGTAGATCATATGAAAAAAATAATTAATCCAGTTTTTCAAAAGCCTGAGGTCTGAGCTTGCACAGTTGTTTTTAACATGCTGAGAATGCTTGATTAAATCTTAGAACCTAGCTGCAAAGTAAGGACAAATTTAGGAGACTCTCAATCACATTAGTTCTAGAATAAAGGGAGGTCCTGGCCACTTTGCTTTGAATTCCTTTCTTAGGTTTAAATCAAGCACCACAAGTTACTTTGTGTATAATTTTGTCCTTCAGGGCCATTCTGAGACATACCGTCACCTTGTATTTACCGGTTCAGTTTAACTCTTACTTGCTGAGGGTCTGTGTGTTCAGCATTTGGTGACAAGAGTGTACAAGGCTGCACTGATGGATCCCAGACTGGCCCATGATTGACACATGTGCAAGTACCTAATACTAAGTTTAGGGTCTTCGCATGAGGAGGTACTTGGTAAATCTTTGTGGAATTAAAAAATTGTCAAAAAGAGAGAAATTTAGTTTTAATATGGTGGGATGGGTGGGGAAGGCCTCAGGGAGGATAGGAGAGCTGAGTTCTTAAAAAGATGGGAATTGGGAGCAAAAATTGGCATTCTTGGTGGGGGTAAGATGGAGGAGCTGTCTGGTTGGATCTGAGCAGAGCAAGAAAGGGAGGTTGGGATGTTTACTGAAATGTGTACACAGATCCCAGGTGCTTGGACGCAAGAATATATTTATAAACATAAACAGGAAATCCACATGAGCTTGGAGGTGGAGGAGTGGGTAGTATTGGATTTGGTGGTGGGTGGGGTCTGATTGTTAAACCTAGTAGGGCTATAAGGAAGAGGTAGCTGTGGGTGGGTGAGCTTTAGGAAGTTGGAGTGCTGTGTTCATACATTTGTGCAGGCAAGTCTGGGCTTGGGATGGGGGCTTCCCCTTCTGTCCTTCCTGTTATTTTTGGCCTTTCAGGTGGGAGCTGAATGCCATGACCACCAACAGCAATATCAGTCGCCCCATCGTCTCCTCCCATGGGTAGGAGCAAATTTCTGCTACTTCCCCTCCTGAGCCTGCTGTTGTCTTCACTGTCCCTGCCCATCTCTCACCTGCCTGCCCCTTTGGACCCTGAACTCCGTATACCTCCACGTGGAGTTGTTGGACTAGAGGTGTTTTCTGTGCTGTGAATTCAGTGGGGAGCTGTAGGGAGGGAGGGTGAGGTTCCTCCCCCCCTTGGGCCGAGGGCCCCTTCCCCTTGGTGCTCTGTCCCGATCCACCTCCTTCCGACTGCTCCTGGGCCTCTGTTCTGCCCCAGGCCAGCCAGGCTCTGCTGGGAAGGGAAGCGAATGGGGAGAAGGGAGAAGCAAGCAGTGTCTGAGCCTCAGGAGCTTCCCCCTACTCCTAAGCCCACCCCTCCCCCTGCTTGAGCCATGAGCCTTGGCTGGGAGCTGAGAGGAGTTGCAGCTGTTGGCGTGAAACCTCCTTCTCCCCGAGTGGGGAGGCGGGGACCAGCAGGTAATCCCGCCCTTCCCTGAGCTGTTGCTGTACCCTGAAGCTCAGCCAGCTCAGATTTTATAAAAATGAATTAAAACGTCCAAACGTGTGATGTGTTTTTGTGAAATGCGGTGGTGATAACAAGAGTTTACGGTGGGGGCAGGGTGCTGAGGAGGCGCCCCTGAGGTTCTGGCTTCTCAGCCAAGAGTACTGGGAAACCAAATGCCAACAAGGCCTGGCCCCAGCTCCTCGGGCGCGGAGTACAGCGCCGTGCGACTCGTGCAGAGGCTGCGACGTTCTCCCCGGAGCGGGCTCTCCCTCGGGCAGCGCAGTCGGTGTTTTCTGCTCGTTCACCATCATGTTGAAACTCGGCCTCCCGGGAACACCGGAAGAGGCGGGTCGGGAGCCGCCGCGAGCGGAAGTGGCGCCATTCGCCCTCGGATCGCTGTACCAGCCGATGCCGCGAAGGAACCGCCGCGCTGGGGTCGCGGCCCGACCCACCCGTGGGGCCGGGGACGGCGGGGAAGACGACGGCGGCCCGGAACCCGGGGCCGCGGCCCGCGACATGCCAAGGAGTGAAGGCACGGGGCCGAGGGTGGGGAGGGGTGCTCCCAGGAGCTCGTCTCGCGGTCGGGTGAGACTGCCAAGTTCTCCGAAAGAGGCCAAGACTGGAGCACCCCTAGTGCTACGGAAGCGGGAATTGAGAGGGGTGCTTCCGGGATTAGGACAGCCGGATAGTTTCTTCAAAGTAGGGGGGTTTTCGGGAAAGGGAAACACATGAGTAATAGCACGGAGTCAGGCGAGCGGCATGGATTGCTGGGGAGAGCTTAGTAGGTCGAGATTCGACAGATCCTGCAGACTCATTGAGCATCTACTATGTGTAGGCACGATTCTGGCTTCTGGAGATACAGTAGTGAATAATGCAGGTAAAAACTGTCCTCATGGAGCTTACCTTTTAGAAAGGTCAATTTAAAAAAAAGACAAGTATGTTACTACATTAAAAGATAATAAAACACCGAATTGTACATCTTAAAAGGGTGAATTTTATGTTATATTAGTTATATCTCAATTTTTTAAAAAGATAAGGGCTATGGAGAGAAATAAAGCAGGGGACGGGTTGCAGTTTTAAATAAGGTAGAGAAGGCCTTGCTGGGAAGGTGACATTTGAGCAAAGGCTTGAAGAATGTGAGGGAACAAGCAGTGCATATGAGGGTACTTCAAAAGGGTCATAGAAAGTTTCATATTATCTTTTCATTCTATTTTTCCATGAACTTTTTGAAGTACCCTTGTATATCTGGGAGAAGTGTACCAAGCAGAGACAACGTCAGGTGCAAAGGAACTGAGGCGGGAACATACCTTCCTGCTCAGGAACTAGTAAGAGGCCAGTGGACTTGAGAGGAGTGAGGAGATTATCAGGAGATGAGATTAGAGATATTTAAAGGGGCCAGGTCACATGGGTGTTCTCAGGCCGTTATGAGATGTATGGCTTTTACTCTGAACAAGCTGGAAGACACTGGGGAGTTTCAAGACAGGGATGACATCTGAAGTTTATGTGTGGAGTGATAAGATCAGATTTCGTTTTCAGTGCCTTTCTCAGCAAAAGTAGGTAGCATGGCTTTGAGAGTTGTGAGAATGGAGGTTGGGAGACCAGTTAAAGAGGCAAGTGCACTGATAGAGGTGAGAGATGTTGGGAGTATGAACCAGCATGTTGGCGATGATAACCAAGCAAAGGAGACACAGAGGCCCTTGTGGGGAAACCTGTGAAGGAATAATTTAAAAGAAAGGATGAAAAGAAGGGACTATGGCTTGGTCCACCTCAGACCTTAACACCTTCCTTAGCAAGACGATGCCCCAGGTAGCTGAAACAGTTGGGGAGTTAGGTGTCAGCCTAGCACCATTACAACTTGTGCTGCCTGGGAGTTGTAGTGATGATTAGTCTGATGGGGATATTGGAAAAGATCAGCTCCCTGAGGAATGGGGATGGGATGATGTCTTTTCTGCAGTAGGAGGTGCTGAGCTGAGTTGTGTGTCCCTTCCACCTCCCGCAGACACATCTAACATGTCATTTGAGGAGCTGTTGGAATTGCAGAGCCAAGTGGGGATTAAGACATACAAACAATTGGTAGCTGGAAACAGCAATAAGAAGCAAGATTCTAGACCGCCAGTCCAAAATGCATTTGTTGCAGATAAGCACAGGTGAGGAGCAAGGCCTGCCCTAGGAGTTGGAGGATACCTGAGACCTTGAATAGGTGTCTCTTTTGTTGGGTGGCAGGTGCAAAGCCTTTGACCAAGACTGGTCTCCTTGACTTGTCCTTTAATTTCTCCATAGGCCTCTGGAAATGTCAGCCAAGGCCCGAGTGCCATTTTTACGTCAGGTTGTCCCCATCAGTAAAAAGGTGAGGAAGAGGCAGGAAACACTTTCTCAGTGCAGGGAGACTGAACAGTTTTATATTTTCTGAACAGTTTTATATTCTCTCTGTTCTCTCAAAAGGTGGCCCGGGACCCCCGCTTTGATGATCTGTCAGGGGAATATAATCCTGAAGTGTTTGACAAAACGTATCAATTCTTGAATGACATCCGAGCCAAAGAGAAGGAGGTATGCCTTATGAAACTGGTCTGTGGGGACTTTTAGGGGATGGGAAACTAGGACACAGGTTAGAGATTTGGGCAGAGGGGAGCAGGAAGGTGGTGGCCATGTTTAATTTTCACTAATTTGGTTCTTATAATCAAATCCTGGCTCATCATTTTACTAGCTGTGTAATCATCTGCAAGTTATTTAATCTCTCTTTGCTTTAGTTTTCTTTTTTCTTTTTTCTTTTTTTTTTTAAAAGATGACCGGTAAAGGGATCTTAACCCTTGGCTTGGTGTTGTCAGCACCACGCTCAGCCAGTGAGCTAACCGGCCATCCCTATATAGGATCCAAACCCGTGGCCTTGGTGTTATCAGCACCACACTCTCCTGAGTGAGCCACGGGCCGGCCCTTGCTTTAGTTTTCTGATCATAAAAAGGGTAATAATTTCTGTCTCATAGTGTTATCCAGTTCATATATGTGAATCTCTTAGAGTAATGTTTGGCACAAAATTTCAGCTAATATTTAAAGTTTTTTTTTTTTTTTTTCAAAAGATGACCGGTAAGGGGATCTTAACCCTTGACTTGGGGTTGTCAGCACCACGCTCAGCCAGTGAGCTAACCGGCCATCCCTATATAGGATCCAAACCCGTGGCCTTGGTGTTATCAGCACCACACTCTCCTGAGTGAGCCACGGGCCGGCCCTTGCTTTAGTTTTCTGATCATAAAAAGGGTAATAATTTCTGTCTCATAGTGTTATCCAGTTCATATATGTGAATCTCTTAGAGTAATGTTTGGCACAAAATTTCAGCTAATATTTAGTGAATGCTAACCATCATACTCATTTTCGGTGTGGAGCTTGTGAAAAAACAGTTGAAGAAGCACCGTTCAGGGGAGGAGCATGAGAAACTGCAGCAGCTGCTTCAGCGAATGGTAAGTGGGTAATAATTGCAGGTGGGTGGTGAGCGTAGTTAAAGGCAGGAGGTGATTTACAGTCCTTCCAGTTCACCCATCTCATTCCATCTCGTCTTTGCTACTCAGGAGCAGCAAGAAATGGCACAGCAAGAAAGAAAGCAGCAGCAGGAGCTGCGCCTGGCCCTGAAGCAGGAGCGGCGGGCTCAGGCCCAGCAGGGCCATCGGCCATACTTCTTGAAGAAATGTGAGTGGAGTGTAACTACTGCTGTCTGGTTACAGGGACAGGGGTGTGGAGGCCATAGTGGCAGGGTACTGTGTTGGGGGTCTATGAGCTCCTTTAAGGAAAGTGTGAAGGCTGGATCCCATGGTAACTTGGAGGAAAGTAGAAATAGTAGGGAGATGTTATTTGCAACCAGTTTTGTATCCTTAATTAGATTATGGCAGGGATTGTCACTTCATGTCTGGGCGAAGCACATAGAAGGAGCTCACAGTTGGTTGAATTGAGTAAGACTGGGATCATATAAAAAGTCAGCTTGCTCACACAAACCAGTGAGCTCTAAACAACTCATGTATCCCAGCATAATGGCTGGGAGTTAACTGACCTTGGGAAAGGGAAAGAGGGGGGATTCCTCCATTGCTCACCAGCTTTCTTTTGCCCTTTCATGTAGCTGAGCAGCGCCAGTTGGCCCTAGCTGAGAAGTTCAAGGAGCTGAAACGCAGCAAGAAGCTAGAGAGCTTCTTGAGTCGAAAGAGGCGCCGAAATGCAGGCAAGGACAGGAGACATCTTCCTTTGAGCAAAGAGTAATCTCCCTGTTCTGCCACCGCCCCAGGGAGACATGGATCTGTGGAAACAGAGTTGGGCTTGGCCCGTTCTCCTGGTTCTTTCTTGTTCAAGGGCAAGGATCACAGTTGCCTTTGAACTATGTTGGCTCAGAGAAGACTAGAGGGCTCTTGGCTGGACAGAAGGAGCAGTTCAGCCTTCTGCCGTGCCACATTGCCTCTGCTTGGATATGGTTCATCATGTCCTCATTTTCTTCACCCATCTTGCGTTAAACGGATGATTCTGATACAGAAGAAAAGGGGCCAGTGAAGGCCATAGAGTCTGTTCATGGCTCCCAGGGCTGGGACTTTATGTAGGAGGCACTTCATAAACATTCTTTATACTCACTTTTATTATCCTGTTTTTTTGTGGGATTTCTGGGTGGCCTAGAACTACTGTTTTAGTGGGCCACATATTGGGGATAGGCAGCAAAGCCTAAAGCTTTCACGAAGTGGGAAGTCAGATCAAAAACCCCTCTTAAATCTGGGCCCCCAGAAGATGACATGATCATTTAAAGGATGAACCAATCCCACAACTCACCTACTTGGCTTTGGTTGGATGCAAGGGGAGATTGAGGTGGGGATATAAAGTTTCCTCTCTAATATGTAAGCTTAGCTGGCCCTCAATACTGTTTAGGACTGGACTTTATACTACCCATGTGGCCTGGAAAATCTTTAAGTGAATAACTTAGTTTAAAGTGGTCTCAGAAAAAATAAAGTGGTCTCAGGTTGGTAGTGTCTGTAGGCACCTGGTAGAAGCAAATGCAGTTCTGTCTAGATGATTGTTCTTTAAACCTAGGCCTTGAGTAATTTTCAGATACAATTTCAAGGGATATGAGCTTACAGTTAAAATACAAAGTACACAAGGAAAGAAACCACCATGAGCAAGGGTCATTAGGAACAATGGACATCAGCATCAGACCTACAAAGACAGATGTTAGAAGTATAAAATGCAAAATATAAATGTTTTACTTTTAAAGCATGACTAATAAATATCAAAAGGGACAAAACTGGTTTGATTAAAAAGTGAAAAAATACTATATTTCACTTTTAAATACCCTTTTAAAAGTGAAAAAGTAGGGGCCGGCCCGGTGGCGCACTGGATAGTGCGCCGCTTGGGAAGCGCGGCGGCGCTCCCGCCTGAGGGTTTGGATCCCACATACAGACCGGTTCCCGCTCACTGGCTGAGCGAGGCGCGGGGGCAACACCGAGGGTTGCGATCCCGTTGCCGGTCCCGGTCCGGTACGGGGGCGACACTGGGGGTTGCGATCCGTTGCTGGACACGGAAAAAGACAAAAAAAAAAAAAAAAGTGAAAAAGTACTATACAAAGTTAGAAGCTTTATGGTTACACAGCAGATTAGACTTCTCCCTAAAGGGAGAATAACTGGAAGTAGATCTGAAGAAGTTAAACAGATGGAGCACAGAAATACAGAGAAAAGAAAACTAAGGAAAAGAGGTTATAAAACAAAAGGTAGAATGAGAAGGTTTGATGTACATATCAGAATTATACAGGTTATCAGAACTTAACATTAGTGTCAATAAAGTTGATATACAATCCCCCCACTGGTAAATTTGGCTGGTTAAAAAAACAAAACTAGAAGGAGAGAATATTTTAAAGAGGCTGAGAATTTTGTAGAAATGATTAAGTTTATGAACCCTAAGAATCAGTAAGCTCAGTTAATCCCAAAAAGGATTAAAAAAAGAAGTGTGTGGGGGGGTGTGTAGCTAGATAAATCATAAGAAACTACAGAACATTAGAAAGTCTATCTTCTTAGGGTCTGGCCGATTACCTCAGTTGGTTAGAATGTGGTGTTATAACACCAAAAGTCAAGGGTTTGGATGCCCCCTGCCCCCGACAAAAAGAAAGCCTAACATAAAGAAAAGAAGTAGAATTTGAAGCTACAACATGTACTGCTTGATGCTTCTGGGGTGGGTGAAAGATGTAGTTAGGACAGAAATGGAAGCTGCAGCATAAGGAAGATAAAGGATAAGATGCTCTTCCCCTGGTGATTGTAAGTGTAGAGCTATAGCTGCCTTGCCAGGATGGAGTGAGGAATCCAGGGCTACTGGGTCCCCAGTGATACGTGTGTCATCCTACTGTAAAGTCAAAGAATGGATTCTGCCTGAAAAAAAACTTTATCTATTGGACCGAGAGTCACAACGAAGCTGGAGAGAAGAGGGTGGAATGTTGATATGAAGGTACCACACTGCCAGCAAAATGTACTGTCCACTTTCTCTCCTGCTTTGCTCTGATTAGCCAAGCCTCCATCACATAGTTGAAGTGGGAGCGCTGAAAAGCCAGCATCTGGATTTTTGGGGTTTTTTTTTTTTTCTTTTTGGCAGCTGGCCAGTATAGGGATCTGAACCTGTGACCTTGGTGTTACAAGGCTGTGCTCTAACTAACTGAGCAACCTGGCCAGCTGCACATCTGGTCTTTTATATGGTGGGTGGTGGGCCCTGTCTTCTCTCTAGATTTGTGGGAGACAATCCCAAGTATTGGAAGGGCGTTCAGATGATGGGTGGTCAGAAAACATGAATGTCTGCTACAAGGCGGAATTGGCCAACCCAAGCCTTCAAACTGCTTCTTTTCCCCTTCAACAAGGACTCAGAAGAGATACTGGAAAGCTCTGAGCTTCAGCTCTGGGGTTTTGTTTTGTTTTGGGTAGCAGCTTAATTGAGATATTCACACGCCATACTATCTACCCATTTAAAGTGCACAATATTTTTAAATATATTTACAGAATTATGCAACCATTTTTTTTTTCTTAAAATATGACTGGTAAGGGGATCCCAACTCTTGACTTGGTGTTGTCAGCACCATGCTCTCCCACGTGAGCTAACTGGCCATCCCTATATAGGGATCTGAACCTGTGGCCTTGGAGTTACCAGCACCACACTCTCCCCAGTGAGCCACGGGCCGGCCCAGAATTATGCAACCATTATTACAATTTTAGAACATTTTTGACACCCAAAAAGAAACCCTATACCTTTTGGCATCATCCTCCATTTTCTCCCAAACCCCCTAGCCCTACGCAACCACTAATCTGCTTTCTATTTCTATAGATTTGTCTATTTGGGACATTTCATATAAATGAAATCAGTATGTGGTCTTTTGTGTGTGGTTTTTTTTTTTTTGGGGGGGGGGAGTGACTAGTTTTGAGCCAAGGTCCCAAACCAGCTGTAGGGATATAAGGAATTGTAGCTGTGAAGGTGGGCTCACAAGGGGGCCAGGGATTTCTGTCCCGAGTTGTCTTAGAAATGAAACCAGGCTGGCCAGTTAGCTCACCTAGTTAGAACATGGTGCTGATAACACCAAGGTTAAGGTATACCCTTGTTGGCCAGCCACCAAAAAACAAACAGAAATGAAGCCAGCTGCCCTCTATGAATGGAGGGTCCTGAGGGCAGATAAAGAGGCTCAGGTCCTTTCTGGTGCTGGTGAAGAAGGGTAGTCTGTGCCTGAAGTCAGAGCTGCTCACCTGGATTTGGGCAATAAACCAGGCCAGAGTCTGGGTGTCGGCTGAGATGTTTTGAGGAGGGCAGGCAACACAGGAGCTGTGCTGCAGACAGGAACATGCAGCATTTTGGGGCCAAAGCTGGTGTGTTCTTCCCTTAAGAATTGCTGGAGACTTCATCTGCTGCAGATGAACAGGGAGGTACCCTATGGGAGGCTGAGGGGCGGGGTGACTGAATAGGATGCACAAGGGCTTGAGGAAGCACAGTGAGTTCAAGACATGGCCTACAGCTCAGCTCATGCAGAAGCCCATGGCGGCAGTAGTAGCACGGGGTGACACAGTGAAAGAAAGCCTCATCCTCGGCCCTGACATGTGGTGCATGTTGGCCAGGCTACTAGAGCCCACAGCAAGGGGCATGAGAGCCCAAAGAAGGGCAAAAAGCTCTAGCAATTGACAGCTAGCTCAAGAATAAGAGCATGGCGTGGGCTAATAAAAAGTAGGTCATGATCTCTGGTACAAAGGTGGAGAGGCATCCAAGTGACAAACTGCAGCAGCCCCAAGTGTGCCCTGGGCCCACAGCTGTCCCAGCCTGCTGCTGCCTGTCTGGACTCTGCCCCACAGGGTAGCCATGGGCCAACAGGCTGGTACATGCTCTGAGAGCCACCAATAACACCATGGAACCACTACTGCAAAAGCATGAGCCCTCTGTGTCCCCTGGAGATCCCTCTGCCCTCTGGTTTGTTGCCTCATCCTGAGCCCCAGACTCTGCCAGGCCTTGGCCTCTTTTTACTTACAGACTATTCCAAGTGTCAGTCCCGAGAGGTACCCAGTTCCCTCTGTCTGGCCTCTGTACCCTCCCTTACCACCTGACTCTTCTACACCCTTCCTCCCCCTCCTTTCTTCTCCCTGTCACCTCTGGGCTGAGAGAAGAACCATGGACTTAGGATGCCTGGGTCATTCCTCCTTCCCTTCTCCCCAGTGGCCCTGCCAAGATGCAGAGCTCTATCCCCTGGCACTGGGTCCCCTAGTCTGACCTGCCCTGCCCCAGTGTGGGTGGAGCCAGAGAGCCAATCATAGCAGCATAAGCAAACCTCCTTCTTAGTGGCACTGGCTTGCCTATGCAACTAGTTAAGTGGTAGGAGTTTTGACATTCATTCAGCTCTGCAGAGCCAGAGGAGGGTAGAAGCAGAAGGGTAGAAGAGAGGGGCAACGTGGAGGAGCTTGCGGGGGGAAGTAAGAAAGGAGCTGCAGTTCCTTCTAGGTCTACTTCCCACCCAGATTCAGGTTGTTGGGTGCATGTGGTGGCTGCGAGGGTCTTTTCTCACCTTTATCATGTCAGCCTTACTTAGGGAAGGCACCAGTGAATTGCATTCACTGCTGGGAGTGGTGACCAAAATAGGGACGCACTGGCAAAGCCTTCACTGTGTCAAGTGCTTCCACAACTGTTACTATTCTGATCCACTTAATCCCCCTGCCTAGAGAGGGGGATACCCTCCACCTTTGTCCCCAGTCTACCATCCTTACCCTAACAAGACTGCTGACATGTCACAAGACAGCCTCAGTGTCAGAGAGTTCCTTACATCTTTTGGCCAGGAAAGTGCCCTCCCCCCCCCTTCTCAGGTTTCTAGCAGGCACCAAACACACATGGGTCATGTAATCAAACTCCTGCATTTTATTTCTGTAGAAAGCCCCAGCTGTACCTACCCCAACCCCATCTCCAGGACTACCGGAAGGTAGAGAAGCTCTGAGTGCCAGTGCAGGATGCATAGGGCACACCCCGAGAGCGAATCTGCAGGGTGTGGAAGGTGAGGGGTGGGTTGGGGCCTGAGGAGCCTGGGTTCAGGGACTCAGTGTGAGGCTCCATCACAGTCACGGGGACTGCATAGGACAGCGTCTGGGGCCGGTCATCATGGCGTCTCAGCGTGCCCTTGCTCAGGAGGTGCAGGATGCACGAGAGGACATCAGTGCTGCTGCAGACAGACCCCCTACCAAGGCTGCTGACCAAACCCCTGGGGGGACAAGGGCCTTTCTTCCATGCCTCCAGCACCTGGTATGGGAGAGGAAAGGAGAAACAATAGGTCAGAGACACCCAGCTTATCCCACCTCTAGCTTCCACTCCAACCACAAGCTTCTAGGACAGGAAGCCCCAAGGACATCAGGTGCACCCCAGTCATACTCCTCATACACTACAGGCTGCACAGTAAACAAGATGTTTCAAACATGGACCCACCTCCTCCTGTGGACTGTCCCCCCAGCCCCCACAAAGCTCCCTCACCCACTGTGCCCACGCCCCTACCAGACAGACAAGCTGATCAATGTGCAGCCCTTCATCCCCGTGGGCCTTGAGGATTCGGACAATGAGGCAGTTCAGAAGATTCCGTCTCTTCTCCAAGTTCCGGCCTTCTTCATCCTCAGCTTTCAGGTATGTCTGAGGTGGGATGAGCCACACGTTTCCTCTCCTTGGCCTAGGTTCCTCACTGCCATCTCGAACCTTGAGAAACCCTGACATAAATACTGGTCATTCAGTGAAGGGCCCATGAGGAGCCTGGCCCTGGCTTAGAGCAGAGGCCCCTCTGGCCTTAAGTACGTACCTGCTGGTACATCCTTTTGCTCATGAAGGTCCAAGGGACCTCTTGAAGAGGTGAGAGGCCCAATCGCCTGATTCAGCACATCTGGAGAGAGCCCCGAGAGTGCCAGCAGACTCTCTACAGAGACCATCTTAAGAGAAGAGGTGGAAAGCATTCAGGGCTTCCCAAGGGGTGGAGAGGAAAGGATGGAGGGAAGGAGTCAAGTTTAGGGAAGAAAGGTGAGGGACAAAATGGAAGAGAACAGGGAGGTGCAGAGGGGTGAGGCCACCTTCAGATCATTGAGATACAGCAACAACCACATCTGTATGGTGGACACATGCAGGGTCTGGTCCCCAAATTGCAGCTCAGCCCGGCCCAGCCATGTCCACTGCAGCCGCCTTTGTGGGCCTTGCTCTAGGATAGGATGGCTCTGACCTGGAGAAGTACCAGGGAGGAGGAGAGAGACAGAGCAGGGGAAAGGAGGGAGTTAGGGGTTGAAGTGAGGGTACACCGGTGGTCAGCTTTGCCCCTGCTGATCTCCGCAGAGCACGTGGTCCCAGCATCTACAGACACTGTGGCTCCTGGTCTGAGCTTCCAGATGTCAGCCTTCTCTGTGCCCACCTCCCTGGAGAGCCTGAGGTATCTGGGAGCCACTCTGTGCCTGACCTTGTGCCAGGCAGGCTCCAATTAGTGCATTCAAGGAGTGCCCCATTTTTTTTTAGGGAGACAAAGCCATGAAGTGAGGAAAGACCAAGGCTCTTATCAGACTAGAACATGTGAGAGAGTAAACAATGTCTCCCCCATTAGTCTGGGAGTTCTCTGAGGGCAAGGTTTGCATCTCTTTCCCTCCTTTGTTGCTGCCCAGCCCAGGGATACACACCCCATGGGGAATTTAGGATTATGGGTGACTAGCCAGGAGGGAGCCAGACACCTGCCCCCAAGGGAAGGCTCTTTTGGGGACCTCAGAGCCTCCTCCCTTCATCCTCCCTCCTACTCACAAAGAGATTCCTAGGACTTCTTTAAGGACAGAAAAGGCAACGATGTGGGGATCTGGTGTCTGACAGCACCTCCCACTCCCAGTTGTAATTCTTTTTTTTTTTGCGGCTGGCTGGTTGGGGTGGGGTAGGAAGAAGCATGAGGAATCTGAACCCTTGACCTTGGTGATATAACACCGTGCTCTAACCAGCTGAGCTAACCAACCAGCCCTGCCTAAGGAATTCTTATCCCTAAAGACCATCTTGTTACACATTAAGGCTCCCCACCCCAGGGTCTGCCCGCAATCCGGGGTCCCTTCCCAGGACCCCACCCTCTCCCCAGACCCGAGTTCCCTCTGACTGGCTGCTCACTTTTGTTGTAGAAGTTGGAGTATCGGTTCAAAGTGCCCCTCAGGTAGGAGGGCAGGCAGGTTCTGGGGTTCAGCGTGTGGGAGATAGAGGCAACAGGCCAGCAGCGCGGGGACAGGACGAGCACAGATATCTCTGGCATCGCCCCTTCATAGTAGAGGTCCTCATCCTCCTCCTCTCCCTCCACCATGTCTGCTGCTGCAGCCGCTCCAGCTTCCTCTTTCTTCTCGCTCTTGTACTCTTTGCCACTAGCCTCATGGCCCACCTGAAGGGACACAGGGTTTGCAAATGCTGTGGGCCTCCTCCTGTCTGCTCGGTGCCTCTCTTCCTTCCTATCCTCCCATTTGCTCATCCCCTCCCTGGCACCCACCTGTATTTTCTTCTCTGTGTCTTCCAGCTTCAGGAGTTCCTGATCGAGCCGCTGGAGCTGGTAGACATGGAACTGGCGCTGCAGCTCCTCAGAGGTGCTCAGGCTCTGCAACATCTGCTGGGGGAGGCGGTTGGGGAAGCAGGAACCGATCTGCTCCAGCACGGCCCCCTCCAACCAGCTCGAGCCCACGCCCAGGAGACGGTCTGCCATGTAGTGTCTGCAGCACACACAGCCCAGGCCAACCCTCAGTGTGGGTGCCAGTTTCCCGCTCCAGGGCTCTGGCATGCTTGTATCCCAGATTCCGAGGCCCTGTGAGCTGGCCCTGCCCCCACATTCCCATTTCCTCCATCTCCCATCTTCTAGGTTCACACTCACTGGTAGTAATGCTCGAAGGTGGTGGCTATTTCCAGGCCAGAGAAAATCAGAACGGTTTCCAGACATCGCTGCAGCTGCGCCAGCATCTCCATCCCTCGGGCTCCCCCAATCCGGCTTCCCTGGATCCGCTGGTCAATATGCCGGGCAAACTGCTCACTCACCTGGGTGTTGGAAGAGCACAGGAAAACCCTGAACGAGTAAGCCAGTGAGCAGGTGAGTGGGAGCAGTAAGGAGGGTCTGAAAAAATAGATGGGAATGGCTGGCAGCTTCATAAATTGGTCAACACTTCTATAAGGGTATTTTACGCAATCATTAACAATTGTGCAAATTAATAATATTAACAATTATGAAAAGTACGGGCTGGCCAGTTAGCTCAGTTGGTTAGAGAATGGTGGTGCTGCTGACACCAACATCTAGGGTTGGTGTATTCCTACACCATCTAAGGACCTGTATTCCTGTACAGGTCAGTTGCCAAAAAACAAAAAACAAAAAAAAAAAAGAAAAGTGTTTTAACACATTGTATCTAAAAATCAAACTAATAAAAATAATTTAAAATGAGGAAACAAGTTATGTGCACAAAGATAGTCCAACTGTCACGTTACTTATTAGATAAAACGGAATTGGAAGCAACTCAAGCAGCCATGGCTTCATGCTCCTGGCACTGAACCTTGCTTATCAGGGTGCTCACTGACTTTTGTTTCTCATTTGCTTAACATTGCATCTTCCCTAGAAGACTGTAACTTTGAGAAGGACTTTGTCTATCTTGCTCACTACTCTATCTTCTGTGCTTATTAAATATTTATTGAAAGAATGGGAATGGTAAAGTAAATCATAGTACATCCAGGAGATGGTATTTTATGCAAAAATTAAAAATGAGGACAAAAAGTTGGCTGGATGGTTAGCTCAGTTGGTTAGAGAATGGTGCTGCTAACAGCAAGGTCCAGGGTTCGATCCCTGTACCGGCTAGCCACAAAAAAAGAAAAAAAGAGGACAAAAAGCAACGATGAAAAAGGCCCCTAATGTAATAGCGAAAAGAAAACCAGATAGGGCCGGCCTGTGGCTCACTCGGGAGAGTGTGGTGCTCATAATACCAAGGCCCCGGGTTCGGATCCCATATAGGGATGGTCGGTTAGCTCACTGGCTGAGCGTGGTGCTGACAACACCAAGTCAAGGGTTAAGATCCCCTTACCAGTCATCTTTTTTTTTTTTTTTCCTTTTTGTCTTTTTTACTGACCGGTAACGGGATCGCAACCCTCGGTGTTGCGTCTGCACCGCGCTCAGCCAG
>NW_007726380.1:664373-693543 GCF_000696425.1 Galeopterus variegatus | reverse complement strand
GCTCGCTTGAGAGAGCGTGGTGCTGACAACACCAAGTCAAGGGTTAAGATCCCCTTACCAGTCATCTTTTTTTTTTTTTTTCCTTTTTGTCTTTTTTACTGACCGGTAACGGGATCGCAACCCTCGGTGTTGCGTCTGCACCGCGCTCAGCCAGTGAGCGGGAACTGGTCTCCACATGGGATCTGAACCCTCGGCAGGAGCGCCACCGCGCTCCCAAGCGGCGCACTCTCCAGTGCGCCACCGGGCCGGCCCTACCGGTCATCTTTTAAAAAAAAGAAAAAGAAAACAGGATACAGCATTCTAACTACTTGTGAGTAAACTCTTTAGTAAATTATGCATACTAATAAAAGTATATCAAGATATACTAATGGATGGCATACTGTAGGTCATAATCTTTTTTTTCCATTTTTCAAATTGTTGATAACATGGTTATATACAAACATGTGTTCATCAAAGAATGGGAACAGAACGGTGGGGCACTGTGAGGAGGTAGGGAAGGGAGAGCTTGTGGAGAGGCCGGGTGGGAGGCTTACGTGGGCAGCTTGGAGAAAAGGGAGCTTCAGCAAAGCACCGGCACAGCCATTCTGCAGTGCCAGCAAGAAGGCTGCCCGAGGCCCAAACAGCTCAGAGCTCGACTTCTGCAGATTGTGAAAGTGCTCACAATAGCGTGGCACAAAGTCATCATCCCGCCAGTATGAGGTCAGAAAATTGTTCACCTGGAAGGAAGGGGCAGGAGAGGCATGAAGAGGCAACCCAGTGTGCCACCATTACAGTGCCCCTCTCTCCCTGACACCTGCTCCTGCCCACCTGCTCCTCCACCACGACCCGCCAACAGCGGGTCAGGTTCCTCATGATGCTGCTGGGAAGGCCCCGGGTAGCCAAGGAGCTCCAGTCGTGGCTTCTGTTCCTGCCCTCTGTGGCGACAGAGGAAGTGGCAGGGGCAAGGAGGGGCAGCCCCCTGGCTCCCAGGTCCCTAGCCAAGGCTGAGCCCTGAGGCCATTCCTGACATGCTATAAGATGAGCAGGCTGAGCACACAGGGAGGGGAAAGGGGAAGATAGATGGAATCCTGTGGTGTGGAGGGAGTGGTGGGCCCCAGGAAACCGTTCCTCACTAGAGCTCCCCACCTGGACCCTGGCACTCACTGGGCCGAGGAGTGGCCACCACCAGAGGGGATGCCCCACAGGGCTCAACGTGCACCAGCAGGTGGGTGAGGCGGCGCACCCGCGAGGAAAAGGCTGCTGAGCGGCTCTGAGGGTTGTGGGCAGCCTCCCGACACTCCAGGTACTGGTCCAGCAGCCAGCCGAGGGGGCTGATGCCATCCTCATCTGGAGATCAAGGAAAACAAGCCATGGCCTGGCATGTCCTCAGCCAGGGAAGTGGGAGAGGCCGGGCTGGATGGGAGTGTAGAGAAAGCACAACTGGACTGAATCATATGGGGAGGGGTAGCAAGTCCCCTCCTGACCTCACGGTGTCAGCTGGCACTTGAGAAAGGGGGCAGCCCCTGGGCTGTGAGCAGAGGGCACAGAGGTGATGAATGCAAGTACCAAAAAGGCAAAGAGCATAACCCAGGCGGTTCTAGGGTACAGCAAGAAGGAGCTGCTGAGTGGGGCCTCACAATGGAATGGGAAAGGGGCCAGGTGTCAGGGTGGTTACCGGGTGAGGTGATGTTCTGCACCAGGGGGCTGACCAGGGCCTCCCAGCAGGTCTTGCCCAGTGCTTGGGCAGCCTCATCATCAGGGAGGAAGTGATCAGCAAAATTCTGCTCCTGGCGCAGAGCCTCATTGAGTCTGGGGATGAGATCGGGGAGGAAGGTGTCAGGGACCAACTCCCAGCACCCAGACTGAAGCTCCACTCAGCACTTCAGAACTACCCTCCACCAACTGGAATAGCCCATTCCCACCACAGAAATCCCTTGTCTTTATCCTTTCTTCCCCTCCCCACACCTCAGAACACTGGCACCCTTCCCAAGCAGATTAAACCTCCATCTTCTGCCTCCGGAGATGCCACCCACCAGCCATTTGCAACAACCTTACCTTTCACACAGACACAGGTACACACACACGCTCCCACATACCTAGAACTCAGGTGCAAGAGGCTCCTGCGGTCCTCCACGATGTCCTGACTCCAGGCCTGTGCCCGAACCATGTAGAAGAGGCGAGTGTGGCGACACAACTGCTCCCGGAACACTGGCCAGAACATAAGCTTGGGGCCCAGGACTTCTAACCCCCGAATGCGTGTGTCGATGCCGCCCTGCAATGCACACAGGCCTTTTTGCTTGCCTCACACCCTCAGGATGGGTTGGGATCAGCTACGCCCTCAAGCCTCACGCTTGGAGCTGCCCAAGACCCACGCTAGAGTTCTGGCTCAAGATCTGCAATAGTTCCAAGGCTCAGAGCCCCCTATCCAGGGCCACACCCCACACTCCCTGTACTACCTGCTGGCAGCGCTTTATGCGGATCTGGATGATGGGCCAGAAGTGGTTCAGGTTCTCCAGGAGGATCACCCGGCTAGCACAGGGCATCACATTCACCTGGCGGGGGGCAGAGAGGGCTGTCACCTCCACACCTGTGGATGAGAGTGCTGAGAGCACCCTAGTCAGCTCCAGTCTCCTCACTGTGTCCCTCGCTTCCCCAGGCCCGGGATATGTGGGGTCCTGACAAAGGGGTCCTAATGCCACTCCCTCTGCTAAGGGCCTGATGCCTTCATGTAGGCACAAGGATAAAGGACTCTACTTTCTGTGGGGCTTAAGACAAGGAAGAGTTTAGGAGTCTATTTATTTATTTATTTATTTATTCATTTATTCATTTTTTTTTTTTTTTAAAGATGACCGGTAAGGAGATCTTAACCCTTGACTTGGTGTTGTCAGCACCACACTCTCCCAAGTGAGCTAACCGGCGATCCCTGTACGTGATCCGAACCCGTGGCCTTGGTGTTATCAGCACCACACTCTCCCGAGTGAGCCATGGGTTGGCCCTAGGAGTTTAGGAGTTTAGAGTCTGGGCAGGAGGGCGGATTCTATGAGGGGTGGGCCTATGGCACAGGGGCCCCTACCGAGTTGAGTTCCGTGTTAAGAGAGCTGGTGCTGTCACCCCCATACACCACCACCCGGGCTGGCATGTAGCTCGAGTCCTCGCTGGCCACCAGCAGAATCAGCTGCCTGGGTATAGGGAGGAGGAACCAGTTGGAACGAGAACCTGTCATATCCCTTCAGATAGAGCCCAGGGGACTCTTTGGCCAAGTGCTTGGGGGTGGGGGCTGTTTCCCCCAAGACAAATATGGTGAAGTCACGAGAAAGCATGGGTATGTGGCTAAGCATATGCACGGGAGCATGTTACCTGACCAGGATGCCCTGGTGCATGTGCAAGGTGATGTAGTGGGATCCAGCGCTGCCATTGGACTCCCAGTAGGTCTTGGGGTTGCGGTCTGTCAGCTTGCTGGCCCGGTGTGGGTTGGAGGACACCTCCACCTTCTCCCAGCACTTGTCCTCCTTCACTTCTACACTGGAGCCTAGGGACAAGTGGGAAGGGGTGGAGGTCACAGCCTGGTAGGGAGTGGAGGGGACACAGGTGTGGGGATGTGGAATAATGGGGGACAGGCACGAACCCTGGCATAGATATCTGAGGAAAACATCAAAGAAAGGGATATTGATGGGCCGGTGGGTTCGTCTGTGGTCTTCAATCTGGCCTAGCACCATCTGCAGGCGGAATATCAGAGGGAAGGGGAGAGGGAGGAACGTGGAGAGACACACGGAAAAATGTATGGGGAAAAAAGCAGGTGGGACTTTCTCCACAACACTGGCAGAGCAGGGCAGGGAACAAATGCCCCCAGGTTCACTAGTCACCTGCTGTTCTGATTCAGGAACGTGTCCCCTTCCCTGCCACTGCTCAGGCTTCATATTCATATGCAGCTCAGAACCCACAAGCTTCCCTCTGCCCTTCCTCCTGACCTGGATGCAGCCTCCCAGGATGTTGGTAGTGAGTTTCCGGTAGAGGTGAGCGTGCTTCTCACACTTGAACACCATGTCTCGCAGCTCCTGAGCCAGCTCCAGCTTTCCCAGGTGCTTCTCCAGGGCCTTGGAGATAGCATCTCGGGCTCCCAGCTGATTGAGTACCACAGCATAGTCCCTGCTTGCAGAGGTCAGACGATGCAGGAAGAAGATCAGTTCCTGGAGCACCTGGGATGAGGACATGAATGGGGAGGTGAATAAAGGAGACAGGGCACATGCCACAAGGGCATTTGCAGTAGTATATACCCATGGTGTGCTGGGTACTGGGGATGCTGCAGTGAACAAGACATAGTGGGAAAGTAAGACAGGGATGAGGGAGACATGAAAGTCAGGTGGAGTTAGAGAACCAAAGACAAACCAATATGGAAAAAGCCAAGAGACACCTGCCACCCCGGGGTTCTAGACAACTGCTTATGTTGGCAACAGGTGCAGAGAGCATCCCTGGGTTCTTTCATTCAGGCCCAGCTGTCCCAAGAACCAGTTGTAGGGCTGCCTTTTGAGATGTTCAGGCCCCAAGCACAGGCACCAGGATAGCTGGAAGGGGACCAAGCGGGCCTGGATTTGTGTGTGGACACTCAGTGAGTCCACCTCAGAAACTAACACCTGGGGAACAGCTAAAGATGTGGACTGCGGACACTCACTGCCACCACGACCCTACTTCTCTGACCCCTTCCAAAGCCTTCTGTGCCCGGGACCTTTCTATATTTCTTGCAGGGGACTCTGGTATGTGATGGTCCCCTCTACCTCCTTCACCCCTTTCTCCCACAGGCCCACCAATAAAAAGGTGTCGCTGAAGCTCTTAATGTAATATATATATCCTTTTGTGTAAGAAAGATGGTAAGACCATACATTTGGGTTTGTTTATATTGGCGTAAGGAAATACAGGAGGGACACATCAATTAATACAAGTGGTTAACAATAAAGGGTGTGTGGGGGTACTGGGAGAACAGGGATTTGGATGACAGCGAGAATTCTCAATGTGTACCTTATATCGTTTTGATTTGTGAACCATGTGAATGTACTACCTATTTAAAGAAATAAAATTCAATTTTAAAAGCGAAACTCAAACCAAGAGCACAAAGGCTTTGTCGTGCCCTCCAGAGCCTTGCCCAGGGGGGCTGCCTTGCCAGTGGCTGCCTTATGTCCTTTCCCTCCCAGCATCTCCCAAGAGCAGGGCAGGGGTACCTCTCGGTTGGTGTTTGGGGACCGCAGGCAGGCCATGCAAGCATCCATGGCCTCATGCCAGGGGAGCAGCAGTGCCTCAGGGAAGTCCACCAGCTGCATCAGGATTCTGGGGGAGGGAATGGGAGGACAGAGATGTGTAGCCAGACTCAGAGACCCCTTCTGACCCCTCACCTTTCCCTCCACTCCCCCCACCTCAAAACGGTCAGGTGCAGGGCCCTGTGGGTTGCTGCTGGAGTATCCAGGCTCCACATCAGTGTAAGGAAGGTCTGGGGCTGCCGCTGCAGCCGCAGCAGGACTGGCTTGACCTCGTTCTCCCGGTTCCCCTCCAAGCTGAGGGCTTGCTCCAGATCCAGGAGGATTTTCCCAGCCGGACCATAACCCTCCACCAGACACTGTAGGGGAGTGTTGGGGCTCTGAGATGGGAGTTCTTTTGCTACAGGAAGAGGGGAATCACAAGAGTTGGTCATTGTTAGTGATGTGAAGGCTCAGAAAAGGATAGACAGATTCATGACTCTCAATTTTTTTTTCTAATTTTTCCTAAAAATGCTTTGATTTTTTTTGTCCTCCTAAAAGTTAAGTTTGGGGGTCGCATACTATCTCTTAATATACTTATAAGACAGCTTCGTGACAAATTTTATATTTTATATTCTTAAAATAGCAAAGTAGCTTTGTGTCTGCAAATAGCAGAGCATTTCTCTGTATTTCAAGGCATGCAGGCTGGCTGGTTCAGTTGGTTAGAGCACAGCCTTATAACACCAAGGTAGCAGGTCTAGATCTCTGTACCAGCCAGCCGTTTAAAAAAAGAAAAAAAAAAAAAAAAAAGAGCATGGTGCTGATAACACCAAGGTCCAGGGTTCAATCCCTGTACTGGCCAGCAAAAATAAATATGAAAATAAAAGCATGTAATAACTTCGGTGCCGGTCCCGGTCCGGTACGGGCGCAACACTGAGGGTTGTGATCCGTTGCCGGATTTAAAAAAAAAAAAAAAAAAAAAAAAAAGAGCATGGTGCTGATAACACCAAGGTCCAGGGTTCAATCCCTGTACTGGCCAGCAAAAATAAATATGAAAATAAAAGCATGTAATAACTTGTTTTTGCCTCCAATAGTAAAAGTTAAATGTGGGGGCTCTTTTAAGACTTCAAAAATCTCTTGCAATTTTCAAACTTTACACCCTCCTTCATTTTTTGATGGGAGTACAATGTCAGCTTCTCCATTTCTTGCTTGTCTCTAAGTTTCAGATTCTTCCTAAGGTACTACCTCTTCCAGACAGGATGGCTCAAAAATCAGCACAGACATCTCTCCTGTGCTAACACCCTCCTAAAGGCAAGTCTGCTCAGCTGCTATGTCTGTCTGGCACTCACATTCCACTCTGGTTTCATTATCTGATTCCTGGGCTTCCAGTAGGAGGGCATCTTGGTAGGCTTCTAGAAGGGATTGGTAGGGTGGCTGCCCTGTCAGGGCCCCGGGCCCATATTTCCTGTAGACACGGCAGTTGAGCAGGTCCCTGAGAGCACTGTCATTGAGTCTCTGTGGCAGAGCCAGCAGCAGGTCCTGGGCCAACTCCATAGGCACAGCCAGCTCAGCCAGGATCTCATCATCCAGAATCTGCCACCGGGGAGAAGCTCTCACTGCAGGTGGCCCTGCAGGCAGAGAGGCTCCAGAGGACATTTGGTAGGGGTGGGAATCTCTCTGCACACACAT
This sequence comes from Galeopterus variegatus, assembly GCF_000696425.1. NCBI lineage: Eukaryota > Metazoa > Chordata > Mammalia > Dermoptera > Cynocephalidae > Galeopterus > Galeopterus variegatus. Next base: position 686,650 of record NW_007726380.1, on the reverse strand, counting down.
CCTCTACCCTGAACCTCTCATAACTGCCCTCTGGCTCCTCCCAAACAGCTCACCAACACCTCCCACCTCCAAACATTCCAGACCCCTCCCTGCGGCCCTTTACACTCTCTGACCTCTGCTTCCCATCCTGAGCCTTCCAAATGCTCTATGACAGTCCAGCCCTTGCAGGGAAGCCCTCCAACCTCCAGGTGTCTCCAGGCTGCTCTACCTCCCCATCCAGGTTCTCCTGGAGGATCTGTAGAACCTCTTGATAGTCATGTCCATCCAGCTTCTTGATGAAGAAGAGGAGCTCCCACCACTCAGCCTGGGTCAGGTGTTCACTCTCTTCAGTGTCCTCATCCTCAGGTGGCACGTAAGGCATGGCATAAAGCTCTGTCATGGGCTTCCAGCGCCAGGAGGGCAGGGCTGTGGAAATGGGCCATGGAGCAAAGGGATATCTGCCCACCCAGCCAGACCACTGCTCCTCTGCTCAGAGCTGACCCCTGCTTCCTCTCTGAGCTCACCTCCACCCAGGGCTCCACTGACCACAGCCCTCTGGTACTCATCAGCCTCAATCATGTCCTCAACGTCTTCCTCAAAGCCCAAGATCTCCAGCATGTGCCAGTGTACCCAATAGGTGCGGCCTGTTGATTCCCACAACACCTGGAGGATAGGGGAAAAAGGAGAGGGAAGGTGGAGAGAGGGCTCACTAAGGACTAGCTGTGGCCCAATGATATGGAACAATAGTCCTCAGGATGACCACTTGGCCAGGTTTGGAAAAACCTCCAAATAGCAAAACACTGGCATATGGAGAACGTATACACACACACAGAGAACATCTTCACCTTATTGGGATATAGGGATGCGTTTTGCCTCTCTTCTCATCCTATCCTTGATGGCTTCTGCCCCTATACTTCTTCTCGGCCTCAACCACCACATCTCCCTGACCCTGACTTTTGGGGGTCTTGCTATATCAGTTTCTTCCTTGGGTGTTAGTCTTCTTGACCTCACTGCCTCCTAAACCCAGATATTCTCCAAATGGCCCCGCTTTCAATTGCTGACCCCCTTTTACTATCCCAGTCTTACTGAGGGTTTCCTCCTTGGGTGGCCTGCCAGAGCTCACTATATGGAAGCCCCAGCTATGACCCACCCCAAATAGATCTCCAACAGTGTCCCACCACCGTGTCCCACTCACCTGCACAGGGGGCACGCCATTGTTGCTCTGCTGGAACTCACCCTTGTCCCCAGCACTGATCTCCTCGTAATTATCCAGCATCCGCACTCGCATCCCTGGCTGCAGCGTGTCCCGAACATACAAGGCATAGGTATTGCCACTTGCGAACTCAGAGCGAGGGCGAAACTGCCTTGACCTCCTCAGGGAGGGCCGCGCCTGGGCAGATTGGAGCCCTGGGTCTGCATCTGCTGGCTGGAAGATGGAACAGGGGCACCGGACCGAGCTCCCTGGTCTTGAAGCCTGGTCCCAGCGCATGGCCTGCACCAGCTCAGAGATGAGGGTGCCCAAGGCCATACTGAACTCCAACTCCAGCCTACCCCTCTCACCACTCAGCTCCTCGGGAGCAGAGTTGTTCTGGGCACCTGGTCCCACAGCACTGTCGTTCAGCTGATCCAGCAGGGAGGTGACATGCAAATAGTGCTTTACCAGGGAGAAAAGCAGCCTTCCTGGGACCTGTGGAATACAACCTTTGGCCTACATCCACCCTTTGCCAGTTTTAGCCCCTCTCTCCACACTGTCCTCTGCAGACAGGTGCAAAGGCCTGGTCCTTAAATCTTGTTCACAGCTCCCCCCACCCCACAGTATACCTGTGGCAGCTGAATGCCCTCAAAAGACATGGGATGTTCAGAGAGTGTGGCCTGTGCAAACAGTGCTAGCAGAGCACAGCGGCTGTCAAAATCCAGGTGTTTCTCAATGGCCTCTTGCTGGCTCAGTGACAGAAGGATCTGAGTCCGGGTCCCTGTAACCCACATCCCAATCAGTAACTGCTCCCTAACCTCATCCTTCCAAGGTATCTCTCCTAGACCCTCTACTTTTTCAATCCAATCCTTTTGCCATCACACAGTGGGAATGACATACTTTGCTGACTTGCTTCAAAAGCCAAAATTTACCATCCTATTCGTATGTGCACATGTATACACACACACACACACACACACACACACACACACACACACGCACACAATCTGCAACAGTGTAAACTCTAAACTATTCCTTTTCATAGAAAGCCAATTAATTAATATTAGGTTCTTAAGGATTCAGTCTTTCCTCTTTCTGCAGAGATGCCCCTCCTCCCCCACCTCCTTTTCTTCCAACTCCAAGAGAAGAGCAACAGAATCATTTACGTACTGATGAGGTCAGAGGCTTCTGGCACAGTGTCCTGTGAGTCCCTGAGCCGACCCAGCCCCTCTCCTGCTTTCCCTTCCTCCCCACACTGCTCCTCACCAGCATCATGGGAGGACAGGGCTTGTATCATCCGGCCTGCGCTCCAGCGAATCTGATAATCAGGACTACTTAACATGTGCATGAGCAAGTCCAGGACCCTTGGGTCCTTGAACACCCCAGTGAGGGGCTCGATGCTGGCATAGGCGCTGAGCACATGGACAGTGTGAAGCAGAGGAGCAGGAGGAATGGCACCCACACACTCCTCCAGCTGCCGAAGGGCCCTCTGAATAAGGGACTTCACATCGGTTTCCATCTCCCCCAGCACAGATTTGTCCAGGGCCCCAACCTCCCCTGCAGACTTCTGGGAGGGACCGATAACCTGGCCGTTCTCGCCCAGCATCTTGTGACAGTTGGCATAGATCTCATCATTGGACATCCATAGCAGGATGTGCTCAGCCTTGCAGTCTGCTTGACTCGAGTCCCCTTCCCCATCATCCCCACGCCGGAGGATGAGCCAGCGGATCTGGTACTCAGGATGTCCATCGTGACCCACTCGCTGGCGGATCAGCTCATCAGGATAGGCATGCAAGCCAGGCCCCAGAGGCACCCTGAATTCCCTGTAGCGGAGTTCCCCCACCATCCTGGCACCTGGGACACACAAGCAAAAGAGAACAGGCAAGCTAAGGGTAAGAGGGGAGGTCGGAAAGTCAAGGACATCCAGGTGTTGGGGAAGCAAATGTAGCAACAGCTGTCGGGCCGCTGCGGAGACCGGGAGAATAAAACAGGGTCAGAAGTTGTCTGCTGTATGTTGGTTGGGTGAGGCCAGGCCTGAGCAGAAGAACACTGAGGTTTGTTCTGCGAGGACACATTTGAGGGCTAAAAGGAATGTCTCCAAGGCCCTGCAGCCTGGAGCGGGTTAGTTCAGAAAAGCGGGGGTGGGGACAGTGGGGGCAGGGCGGCCTTGGAGTTACAAGTGAATTCCAAAGCCCTGGGACAGGGAGCGGCCCTGGGAAGAGGGTGTGTGAAGCCCAGAGGACTACGTTTGGGAGGGTTGGGGAGGGAGATCCCGAGTGTGTGTGGAAAGGGGTGAAGCACGGAGTGAGTCGTAGAGGCAAGAGACCTCGAGAACTGGTGGCGGAGTGGGAGGGCAAGGCGCGACGGGCTTGGAAGAGGGACTGGTGGGCTGGAGACGCCTATGGCTGGAGCAACTGGAGTAGCAAGGATGGTGGGAACCCGAGCGGCTCGGGACAGAGTGCACAGGAGACCTGGTGGGTGAGGGGCGCGAGGCTTGGTCGACGGGGGTCAGAGACCGGAGAAAGAGAGGACGCGAGGTAGGGTGGGAAAGGGGAGGCTAGGCCCGAAAAACGAAAATCCCGAGGTACGGTGGTACAGGAGGACGCGAGGTCGAGTGAGCACGAGGCTCGGTGGGCGACTGGGCGGACGAAAACCCAGGGTAGGGGCAGGGGGCCGCGGCGGGGCTCTGGCCACCTCAGAAATCCACCGGGATCTTGGAGCGAGGCCTGTCCTTTGCAGAGCTAGGGACGCGGCACAGACGATGGCGGCGACGCTGGCGAAGATTTGGGCCCCGCCTGGGCCCCCCAGGGGGTCGAAGCGGAGAGGCGGGAGTGGGCGTGCCGCCGCAGACAGGGGGCGTGGCGCGGGTACCCGCTGTCATCGCCGGCTTGCGCAGCTTGGCGGCCGCCGGGGCAAGGCGGGGCTTGGTCCCGGCCAGCGGTGCCGGAGCCCCGCTCTGGGGACTCCACCGCCCGCCCAGAGCCACGGCTCATTTCCGCTGGACCCAGCGGAAAGCTAGGGGCCCTGGGAGTGCGCCGGGGAGGAGTCGCGGGTGCCACCTTGGCGATGCGCGGCACCTCCTCCTTTGCGCCGCCCTTTCCTCTTCCTTTATGTCCTCCCTCCTGCCGCCGGAAGTTCCTTCCCCGTTTCCCAAAGTCAGAACTGGAAAAAACCTTGGAGGTCATTTATTCCCTCTCCTCCATTACATATAAAGGAACTGGGTGGTAGGTACGGCTCCATACTATCCTTTCCTTTCTCTTCCCCCCATACTTGTTTGCTCATTTTTTCCACTTCCAGTCAGTACCATACCCTCCGTCCCCCCCTCCCCAAAAAGAGTAACAGGTAAAAATGGGGGGCATTTTATTAGAGTCCAGGGATATCAGCCTTGGGCAGCAGAGGGCAGCTTCACATAACTCTTCATGGGGGGCAGCGGCCGAATCTTTCGGCCAGCCCAGCCCCCCTTGCGGTGCCAAAGCCCGCTGGAAGGCCTCTTGCCCAGCCAGCGGTTCCGACCTGCCTTGCCGATGACCCGTTTGTTATGATCAACGTTGGATACTCGGCCTACTGTTGCTATGCACGTTTCCAGCACCTGACAGAGAAAGCACAGGGAGGAGAATGCACCGTGGGCGGAGGGGGGACTGACAACGTTGAGAGCAGGACTCTTGGGAGGCTTCTTACACTCACTGAGAGAAGGGAGAGGAGAGGGTAAAAGCACAACATAGTTAAGTGTGGGTCCTACAGTAAGAACTGGGTAGTTAAAAAACAAACGCATATTCCACATGGTGCCAACCTGACAAGGCAGGCCTAGTCATGTGGCAGAAAAGCACAAGGCCCAGCTCCAGGCAGTTCCTTGCATCATAAAACACCTGGGAGCTATCCCAGCCAGGAAAGGTACATTCCAAAAATTCCTCCTTTGCTGATCCTTCTCACCTGTACCCTCAAGACACACCTGCATCTGCCTCTTTGAAGGCAGCTGGATGATGGCTGTCCCATTCACCTTCCGCAGTAGTACACCACATGTCCCTGGGGAAGGGAGAAGCTGCTTTGCCACCCTCCACAAAGGAGGAGGAGGTATGGGGGGGGGCGGGAATTTACATGGGAACCATATCCCACATACTGCCCTTGTCTTGCCCTTTAGGAGTAGATATAATTAAGGATACATGCAAGGTTTTAGGTTAAAACACAAGCACATTTTCATCCTCATGATCCTTGTTTTTTCCTTCTTTTTCTCTGCTAGTGGACCAGATATGGACCCATGGGTTCAGAGAATTGTGACCTCGGGTACTCTTTGGCCTTCCAAATTGTAGGACCCAGGCAGCTTCTTCCCCATACCTGCAGCTCGGATATACTGGGCTCCCCGGCCAGGTTCACTTTCCACATTGTTGATGAGGGTCCCCACAGGCAGGGCCCCAAGAGGATGTGCATCCCCTTCCCGAGCAGCAACTAAAAGACAGAATTTCATCAGCACTAGAACCTTCACAACCTCTAGCCCACACATCTGGCTACCATCTCTCACCTGCCATTCGGCCTATGTGGTCAGAGTTCAGGATTATATCTCCAGCTTGCATATTTTCTGTGGCAATGATCCAGCGTTTCCGGCTGCCCCCAGCAATCAGAGCTATGTTTGCTGACCTGTTTAGAGTGAGGGACAGGTGAAGCAGACCATCTAGGCAGCCCCACATCTTCTGAGAAGCTACAAAGCAGCCATTCAGATCTTCCCTTATTGTCCCACATCCCGAACTTGCCTACAGGGATCATAGCGGACTGTGACAACTCTCTCCTTAAAGGGTCCTGGATTGGTCTCCTGCTCGGGCCGGAAACGCAGAAAGTCAATCATGCGATAACGTTGTTTGTGGCCTCCGCCAATACCATGCACTCGAATGCGGCCTGTGGTCATGACAGTTTGGAGACGTGATCCAGGTCAGACTAGTTCAACTCCCAGCATTGGGAACAGGCTCATCCTTGGCCAGAGGGCAGAGCTTCCCAATATTGTGGCACAAGCAGAAAATGATAAAAAATTTGCACAGCACTGGAATGGGTGGGGGAGGCAACATCTACTCAAACCTTGGTAAAAATATAATTATATGATTACTGAAATTGTATAAAATTTCCAGATAAAATCTTTTCAAATTACTGAATTCAATAAGTTTACTGAGAGCCATGTAAATTGTGCTCAAATAATTTCAACTATTATAAGTTTTTGAAGGGTATGCAAGAAAATGTCGTGGAACTTACTGTGTATGGCCAGTTTTCTTCAATTACCCAGATTGTCTTAATAGCACAGATAAGCCGTCTGTTGTTTTGCATGCTATTCTCTGGCTCCTACACACATACTACATGCAGAAGGAGCCCAATAAATGCTTTTTAATTACATTCTTTGGCCTTACAAGGTATGTGTGTCAGTACACAGATCTAGGGTTGTAGCATGTTTTTCCCCTTTACAGCTTAAGTATCCTTGCCCTTGCTCCCACCTGTGTGGTCTCGACCCCCAGACTTCCTCATCTTCACTGGTTTAATAGTGTACTTGGTACGACTCTTCCAGGACACAAACTTGGCACTAAGGGCCACAGAGGTAAGGACTGGGCGGCAGGGGAGCAACATCAAGGTAGAGGGCAGTTGGAGGAGGGCATTGCTCATCACCTAGGGATAAACAGAAATCTCTTTCACTTGAAAGCTAATTGAAGGAGGACTAAAGAACCAGGGGAGAGGGCACAGATAAATTTTAACGTTTAGACCACTTCCTCCTGGAAGTGTCCCAGACCAGCTGTCCAAAAACTCCACCCTTCACAACTTGCACAGATACCAGTGCAGAATGTTTATCCAGGTGCATGTATATTTGATCCTCTCATCTCTGAAATTTTTCTTTTCTTTTTTTGGTGGCTAGTGCGTATAGAGATCTACCTCTGAATTGTTTCAGTGGAATATTCTCCCCTTGGTCATCTCCTTCCAAAGTTTACTCCATACTCTCCTTCTCCAGGAAGACTTTCTTTCCCTCAACAACTCCCTTTTCCAGAGCCAGTAACTGCCACACAGTCATGTACCACCATCAGCACCTATATGCCTTTTGGCCTCTACATTATGACTCTGGAAGTTTTTTGCATATGAACGGAGGGTAAGGATCATTTTTGTCTTGTTCCTTGCTGTATTCCCAGCATTTTACAGGTAGGTTGGTTTGGTTTCGAATTTTATTTATTTTGGGGTTTTTTTGGGGGGGCAGTTGGCCAGTGCTGGGATCAAACCCTGGACCTTGGTGTTATCGCTATGCTCTAACCAACTGAGCTAACCAGCCAGCCCTGGTTTCGAGTTTAAAGTATGCATCTGCCAAACTATCACAATCAGCCTGAGAGCTCCAGAAGATTAAGACTTACAACTTCTCTTTTCTGTGACTCACCAGTTGCCCACTAGGGACCTTAGGAAACCTTCACCTGAAGCTCTTCTTGGTATCTTGTCCTGCATTCTCATAATCTGAGTAATAACTCAGCCTTGCGGGTATCATATCATAAAGGCTAAGAGCACAGGCTCTGAAGACATACTCCTATAGTTAGTGTGTGACCTTGGACTGCTTATCAGTTTTCTCATCGGTAATATAAGAATGATAATAACTACCTTATAGAGTGGTTGAAATGAGTTCATTTATTTGAAATGTCTATTACTTATGCCTGGCTTATCGTAGGCAATCAAATTTTGGTTATTAATGAAACCTCTACAGCTGGATCTGCAAAGTTTCCAGTATCTTATCTGAAGAATCTCGCCCTAAAAGATAACAACACTTATACAGGGGAAAGCTGAGGCTGAGACTGACTTAACCAAGGCGTACGTGACTTCTGACCAGACTAGCATCCCCCGCCTCCTGCCTCCCATCTCCGGCGGCCCGAACTGGAAACAGCCTCCTTCCCGGGTAAAGCGGATTACCTGCGCGGCGGGTAGCAGACTCGAAACGGGGGCGGCAACAGCTGGGGTCGCTAGGCTCAGAGAGCCCAGAGCGCGGCTCAGTGCCCACAGTGCCATAGGGGTGGCCAGGCTCCACTGTACTCAGCCCGCCAACCTTACCTGTAGTCAGGCCGCCTGGCGCTCCCAGATGACGCTAACTGTCCTCGGAGCCGTCGCTCCCCAATTACGTTACGTAAAAAGAGGCGGGCGGAGAACTGGAGATCAAGCTGGGTACACACCTCCGTTCCTCCCGAGCGTGGTCAGAGCCAATCTTTGGGCGTCTCTGAGGTCGCGTGACTAAAAGACAAGCCCCGCCCCTCACAGCCGTCAAAACAATTACCTCGAGCGGCAGCCATGATGGATTTAAAGGGGCAGTACCGGCAAGGGCGGCAGCCAGACCGACAGATTGTGGGTAAGCCTTTGAGGGTTCCTTTGAGACTGAGGCTTGAGGTCCCCGCCACCTCTTATTCCCGCACTCCCGGACAGATAAACAAACCTCCTCCGGCCAACCGCACAAAACTCCAGACTCAAAAACTCCGCCCCCCGAGATTCTTCCCCGCCCCTCGGCGTCCAGACAGACAGACAGACGGTCTGCCCCGCCCCCTGCGCGACCGACTGACTCAGTGACCTCGGGATTGTTCGGGTGCCGGGTCCTCGTCAGTGACGCGGACCTCGGTTGTCAACCCGCACCGTACCTCCCTCCCCCACACCGATCTCCCTCTATCCCCACCCTGGGCCCCAGGGCAGGTCGACAGCCTGGGACATTCCTCAACCGCATTCCCAGGTCCAGGAGACCAACTCCCAGCCACGTTTCTCCGTGACCTCAGACGGTCAGCAGACCTCCCATTCTTCCCTGCATCATCAGGCATTTGGGAGGCACCCTAATTCTTCTCAGAGCTTGTTAGTAGGTGATCATCACAGAGACAAAGCTATGGAAGTGACTGGGCTAGGAGTGACCCTTTCCTAGACACGTCCCTTGCCGCAGGTCTCTGATTAAGTCTCTCACTACCTTCTTGGGAGAAGTAGCTCCCCAGGCCTGGGGTGGGAGGCTGGCTTGGGGAACAAGGAGAGACATTGGTCGTCTTTGAAGACCTGTAGGCAGAAGGAGGGAGGATGTTTGTCCTGGGTGCGGCTCTGTGCCAGGTCCTCTGGGTGGCTGTGAAGTGGTGAGAGAAGGGGTGGGAACACCGGACTTCTGGACTTTGGGCAGGGCAGATCCTTCTGAATCCCTAGCTACTGAGCAGAATTTCTTCCGGCCTAGGACCTGAGCGCCATAGCCAAGGGCTGTGCTCTGTACACAGGTAAGAGGACTTCAAAGATGAGAAACAAGGCCCTTTTGAGGAAGTGGGAAGACAGCCAGAGTCCTGGGGGGATGGAAAATATGGGTTGAAGGTTAGTGGGAAAAGAAGTGGGGCTGACCAGGTTTGGAGATGCTTGGTTTGGTTCTGTGGGTGACGCAGCATGAAGACCTTGAGCCTTCTGGGGCCCTCTCATCTGGGTCCCATGAGAAAGGCTCCTGTTATCTTTTTCCTCTCTCTTCCCCTGATTTAACTTGGAAAACTATTCCTTTCCTTTTTTTGAAACCACTGCATGATTTTCTGCATATCTCCTGTCTACTTTAATCCTATTCCCTTTGCAGATCTCCCATATACCCTCTGTGATCCCTATAGTGAGTCTCTCATCCCCTGTTTCCTTTTCTGAACCCAAGCTGTCTCTTAAACACCTTTTCTATTCTTTTCCTAAATCCTGAATCCCTCTGCTCCTTCTAAGCACCTTTGTTCTTTCTACAGTCTTTCTTCATTCAAATAAATTCCTCTACCTCTCACTTTGCCCACAACCTTAGCTTTGTGTTTAGTGTTGTAGGCTTCTTCTCTACAGGTCACTCTCTCTCTCTCTAACTAAGCCACAGGGTCACCCATACTCTTGTCCCTTCACTTGGATCCCTACCACCCTCTAAGCAAGGTGCTCAGCCCCTCTGTCTCATCTTTACCCCAGCTGAACTCTGTTGTTTCTCCCTAGCCTGGGCCAGGCCTGGCCAGGATGTCGGGCCTGGTGTTGGGGCAGCGAGATGAGCCTTCCGGGCACCGGCTTAGCCAAGAGGAGATCCTGGGGAGCACTCGGCTAGTGAGCCAAGGGCTGGAGGCCCTACACAGTGAACACCAGGCTGTGCTGCAGAGCCTGTCGCAGACCATTGAGTGTCTGCAGCAGGGAGGCCATGAGGAAGGACTGGTACATGAGAAGGCCCGGCAGCTGCGCCGTTCTATGGAAAACATTGAGCTGGGGATGAGTGAGGCCCAGGTAAGTGCACGGAGGTGGTGCCAAGTGGTCCGGGGTGGATAGAAGAGCAGTTGTGTGATTGGAGGTTTGGGGTCACTTGGGCTCATCTTGTCCTAGATGCTTGTATTCATTCATTCAGTAAATATGTGTTAAGTTCCTACTGTGTGCCAGGAACTCTTCTGGGCACTGGAGATACATCACTGAACACAACAGTAAAAATCTTTGACATCTTGGAGCTTGCATTCTAGCTGGGGGAGACATATAATACAGAAATAAGTAAATGATTCCATATGCCAGAGTGATAATTGCTAAGGATAAAAGGATTAAAATAAAGCAGGGAAGGGGACTAGAGGGTGTGGAGAGAGTACAATTTTAGATAGGGTAGTCAAAAAAGTCCTCACTGAAAAGGTGACATTTGAGCAAAGATTTGAAGGTGAGGGGATGAATCATGAAGTAAGTAGGTAAAGAGTGTCCTAAGCAGAGAGGACAGCAAGTGCAAAGGCCCTGAACTGGCCCGCCTGGTGAGTTCAGTGAATAGTGAGGGACCAGTGTGGCTGCAGTGGAGTGAATGAGAGGAAGCAAAGTAGAAAATGAAGTCTGAGGGGTAATGGGGTTGGGAGAAAGGGGGACAGATCATGTGGAACCTGTAGGCCATTATAAGGACTTTGCTTTTACTTTGAGGGAGATGGAAACTATTGGAATGTTTTGAGAAGAGGAGTGATATGGTCTAACTTGACATCATCTGGCTGCTGGGTTGAGAATAGATTCTACAGGAACAAGGGCAGAAACAGGGAGGCCAGTGAGGAGGCTATTGTAGTAATTCAGATGTAAACTGGTAGTAGCTTGGCCTAGGATGATAGCAGTGGATGTGGTGAGAAATCAGATTCAGGGTATATTTTGAAAGTAGAGCCATTGTACCCACCCCACCTCCCGGCTCCTTTGTGCCCCTGCCAGTCTGGCCAACTCCTTGTAGGCTTCCCCCCTGCCTATCCCTGAACATTCGCATCCAGAGTCTGGAGCTCAGGGGATGTGCCCCCACCTAGGTGATGCTGGCTCTAGCCAACCACCTGAGCACAGTGGAGTCGGAGAAACAGAAGCTGCGGGCTCAGGTACGCCGGCTCTGCCAGGAAAACCAGTGGCTCCGGGATGAGCTGGCAGGCACCCAGCAGCGGCTACAGCGCAGTGAACAGGCTGTGGCTCAGCTGGAGGAGGAAAAGAAGCACCTGGAATTCCTGGGGCAGCTGCGGCAATATGACGAAGATGGGCACACTGCGGTAAGCCTGCGCAGGCGAGGCTGACTGGGAGTGGGCAGCTGGGAATCACTATAAACGGGGGCAATCATCCTTCAGGGGCCAGCAGCTCTACCCAATGTGCCCCCACCTGGCAGAATTCCTTTTTCAGACCTGACACCAACTCCAGATGACAGCAAGGGGGGACGCAATATTCATTCATACAATCAACATTTAATTAAATGCCTACATGTGCCAGGCACTATGCATTTTGCTTCTCTTACAGTTAAAGGTTTGTGAGAGAGACAGACAAGCACTGAACAATTCCAATCCAGAATCCTAAGTGCTACAATTAGGGAAAACATAGCCCAGTTGAGCAAGACTCTCTTAAAATTTGCTCTTAAAATGTGTGAAATGGGCCAGCCCGTGGCTCACTCGGGAGAGTGCGGTGCTGATAACACCAAGGCCACGGGTTCGGTTCCTATATAGGGATGGCCGGTTCACTCACTGGCTGAGCGTGGTGCTGACAACACCAAGCCAAGGGTTAAGATCCCCTTACCAGTCATCTTTAAAAAAAAAAAAAAAAATGTGTGAAATGTAACCCTCACTCAACAGGCATTTATTTTATTTATTTATTTATTTATTTATTTTAAAGATGACCGGTAAGGGGATCTTAACCCTTGACTTGGTGTTGTCAGCACCATGCTCAGCCAGTGACCGAACCGGCCATCCCTATGTGGGATCCGAACCAGGGGCCTTGGTGTTATCAGCACCGCACTCTCCCGAGTGAGCCACGGGCCGGCCCTCAACAGGCATTTATGTGTCTCTGGGCCTTATGATGTACCAGAAGATGCGAGTAGTGGAGATGCAAGGAACTGTAAAAGAGGAGTCCTGCCTGCTGGAGTTTATAATATATCTGTAGGGAACAAGAACTACACATGAGAACATGTATGTGACAATGCAAAGCAGCAAGTGCTCAGTGCTGGATGAACGGTTCAGTCAGTGTGGGAGGAATTCCAAGGAGAGAGGGCTTTGAGGGCTGGATGGTCTGAGAAAGATTTACAAGGAGACAGAGTACAGGGATGGGTAGGATTTAGGTTGGATTTCTCATTTGAGAGGGTAAGGAGTTTGGATGGATTTTGAAGGATGATGAGGGAGAGGGAAGATCTTTCTAGACTGAAGGGGGGGGTGTTGTAGATAAGGCTCCAGGGCTGGAAAGCTCATCTGTCCCAAGGAAAATGAGGAGATAATTTGCACAGGACACATTGGTGAAGCCGAGTAGGAGGGTTGGAGGTGTTTGTATAAGGCTGCAGTTCCTGACAGGGAAAAGCAAATTTTCCCAGTGTGGAAGTAGGTTAGACAGTGAGGATTGGACACTAAGTCCACAGTGAGCAGTGGCAGATGATGGGCACAAGGCTGAGCCAAACACCCTGGGTACATGTCAATAAAATCAGACATACTCCTTCCCCTCAGGAGAGACAAGACAGACATATAATCAATGTAACCACCCAGGTATCAGTACAGGGCTATAATCATATAATTATAAGATTGAGGGGGAGAAAAAGGGAGGCTGAAGAATGAGGTGGTTAAGAAGGAACCTTACTAGACATGAAGGAAAGGGAAGTCACAAGATTTTGTCCAAAGCATCTCTGCTTTTACAAACAAGAGAGGCCTGAGCTTGGTTGGGCCAGATGCTGGTCTTCTCGGGGTCAGAGGCAGGAACAAGGGGTTTTTCCTAGGTTCCATCTGTCAGTGATTTCATAGTTTAGAGGGGCCCCTGAAGAGGCCACTGGGGATATCTTAGCCCTGACATGCTGCTTCTTTCCTTCCAGGAGGAGAAGGAAAGTGATGCCACCAAGGATTCCCTGGATGACCTCTTTCCCAATGAGGAGGAAGAGGACTCCAGCAATGGCTGTGAGTCTGGCTCTGGAGTTGGAGGGCAAAGAGGGGCAGTAGGAGGCTGGTCCCAGCCGTGGCCCACCCTGTACACAGGATGCTCACCATCCAGAAATCAAATTCTCCATTTCCTCTGCCCCAGCCTTAGTCTCGCCCTCACAATCCTCAGCCTCCCCCTTAATCATCAATATTTATTAAACACCTAATATATGCTGGCCACTGTATTAGACACCAGGAATACCAAGACAAAAAAGACACAGAGGTCTGGTTGGTTAGCTCAGTTGGTTAGAGTGTGGTGCTGATAACACCAACATCCAGAGATCCCTGTACCAGCCAACTACCGGAAAAAAAAAAAAAAAATGACACATGGAGTTCACAGTCTAGTGGAAGAATGACCCTGAGATGGGAAGAGCATGAGTTCCTTAAGGGAAAGAACCAGGTCTTTCTTATCTTTGTATTCCTGGGACAGCCCTTGGCTCATGCTTATTGAGTAACTGTTTGTTGAATTAATGAATTCAACTGGGTGAGCAGATGGGATTGTGATGGGCACGGGGCAAGGAGTGGGTAAAAGAACAGCAGTTGAAGCAGGTCTCAATTGAGAGCTTGGTGGGGGGCAGGCACAGGTATGGAAAAAGATGTGGAGGAACAGTGGGGAGGGCAGATAGCGAAGGGGAGAGGAAGAGTCCTCTGAGAAAGTCTCCTGTTCATTTTCTGGGATGGTTTAGTGTCCCGTGGCCAGGGTGCTGTAGCAGCCCAGCAGGGTGGATATGAGATCCCAGCAAGGTTGCGGACACTGCACAACTTGGTGATCCAGTACGCAGCTCAGGGGCGCTATGAAGTGGCCGTGCCACTCTGCAAGCAGGCACTAGAGGACCTGGAACGCACTTCTGGCCGCGGCCACCCTGACGTCGCCACCATGCTCAACATCCTTGCTTTGGTATATCGGTGAGTACTGCCCTTCTCCATAACCCAGAATCTCTCCACCCCCATTCCACCCTGGGTCCTCCTTTGGCTCCCATTCTTCTTCTCCACGAATTTCCTCTCCTCCCTGCTGGGCTTCCGAGATATACGCCACTAGGGTGTTTTCTCATGTACCAGAACTCTCACTTTTTCCATACCTGAGCCCTTGATCTCAGAGGATACTCATCTCTCAGGCCCCTTGCTTCTCTAGTCTTTCTTTTGGGGAGGGTCTCTTTCTCTCTCTCTGATTCTGTCTCTTGCTTCCTATGAGTTGGCCTCCTCTTGGGATAGCAATGCTCTGTATCGTGGTATGAATGTGTCACTGAAGCCCTCTCACTGTCCACACCAGGCTTTCTGTCTCCTCATAGAGGTCCCCAATCCTTAAATGTAGCTCAGTTTGGGAAGGAGGAAAAGAAATGGATTAGGGGCAGAGTTCAGGGTAACCCCTATCACTTTTGTCCTCTTCTAGGGACCAGAATAAGTATAAGGAAGCTGCCAACCTGCTAAATGATGCCCTCAGCATCCGGGAGAGCACCCTGGGCCGGGACCATCCTGCTGTCAGTATTCTCTGCCCTCCCCTGCACCCACACCCTCCATTGCTTTTTTGGCATCCCTTAGCTTATCCATCTGCTGCCCTCAATCCATTCACTAGGTGTGCTTAGGAAGGAGGCATGAAAATTCCTTTTTTCCAGGCACTGTCCAGTGATCCTGGTGGTTCTCAATTCTCTCAGACTCAGTGACTCCTTTTTATAATGAATATTTTCCTGGGATTTATTATTTTTTTTGTCCTTTTTGAGACCAGCCACACCGCGCTCAGCCAGTGAGCGCACTGCACCGGCCATCCCTATATAGGATCCGAACCCACGGCGGGAGCACTGCTGCGCTCCCAGCGCCGCACTCTCCCGAGTGCACCACAGGCTCGGCCCCTTTTCCTGGGATTTAAGTAATAGATTATGTATCCTACCTACACATATGATTTCCAAAAAATCAATATGATTCCCTAATTACTATGAAAGAGAAACATGTTAAGTATATTTATAATAACATAATAGATACAATATAGTATATCATAATATAAAAATACAGTACAATATTAGCTGTATTGAGTAACAGCTATGCTAGAAGGCATAACAAAATAGGGCTGGCCAGTTAGCTCACTTGGTTAGAGCTTGCTAACACCAAGGTCAAGGGTTCAGATCCCCATACTGGCCAGCTGCCAAAAAAAAAGAAGGAAGACCAGTAAGCTATTTCATATAAAAGTAGTAGAAAAATGGAAGATCAAAAGTATGGGTGGAGGGCCGGCCCGGTGGCGCACTCGGTGGAGTGCGGCACTTGGGAGTGTGGCGGCGCTCCCGCCGAGGGTTTGGATCCCATATAGAGACCTGTCTGCTCACTGGTTGAGCGCGGTGCGGGTGCGACACCGAGGGTTGCGATCCCGTTGCCGGTCCCGGTACAGGCGCGACACCGAGGGTTGCGATCCCGTTACCGGTCACAAGAAAAGACAAAAAAGGAAAAAAAAAAAAAAGTATGGGTGGATACTTGATTAAAATGCAGTGTTATAATAAGTAATCACAGGCCAGATTTATTTGTATACGATACAAGAAAGAAAGAACCTTAAGTAGGGATAGCATGCCAAGGCAAATGATAGATTGTCAGAGTGGAAAAAATGACAAATAAGATATTTTTTGAAAATGAGCTTTCTGTGTGAAAATAATTCCCTATAGTATGACATGCAATAGGAAGGGATGATTATCTCAGAAAACATAACTCCTATCTTGATATCCCACCACATGTCAAAGCTTACATTCAGTGTTTGAATGTCTATCAGGACATTCAAAAGTTGGCAGAGCTGTCCTACACATGCAGAACATCTACAGAGTGCTTGTCTCCCCAAAGGTAATAGTGCCCCCAATCTTTATGGCAACCAAAAAACACCTTCAGAGATTTCTAAAAATCCCCCTAGAGGGCGATACCACCCCATAGAGCCTCAGAGCCGTCCTATTCAGCAATTTCCCCTCCCCAGCCTCTGGCTAGGGTGGTAGAGTTCCTGCTACTTGGAGTTGTGTTTATGGGGCCCTGCTGTGTGCTGGCGGGACCTTGGATTCTCATAGATTCTTTGCAGCACCAGTGTCTGATGGAGACAGGTCTCTCTTTGTAGGTGGCTGCCACACTCAACAATCTGGCTGTGCTCTATGGCAAAAGGGGCAAATACAAGGAGGCAGAGCCACTGTGCCAGCGGGCACTGGAGATTCGAGAAAAGGTATCCATGTCCTCTCTCCATTCTTCCCTTGTCGCTGAGACCCCTTCTCCATGTCTCTCCTCTGGTCTACCTGTCTCCCTCACTTTTTTTTTCTCTCATCCCTCCTAATTCTGCCTTGTTCTCTCTTACATTATTCTCTTCCCTCTGTTCTCCACAAGTTCATGCTTCTATATATGCGCACACACATAATCATAGCTATTTATCTGTTCCTTTGCTCCTTTTCAGGTCCTGGGCACTGAACACCCAGATGTGGCAAAGCAGCTGAACAACCTGGCCCTGTTGTGCCAAAACCAGGGCAAGTATGAGGCTGTGGAACGTTATTACCAGCGAGCGCTGGCCATCTATGAGAGGCAGCTGGGGCCAGACAACCCTAATGTAGCCCGGACCAAGAATAATCTGGTAAGGGAGGAAGGGACAAGGTGGGCGGAAGAAGGGGAAAGGAAAGGCCACCTGGGCCCTGGAATCAGGAAACTTTGTAATCCGGTACACTACTCTCATCAACTTTGTGCCCATCTCTGGGGCTGCCTTTGGACATGAGGGATCCACTTCATTTCTGTGGCAAAAGTTCCATTCCATAGCCTCTTGTAAGTGGGTTGGGAATACCCTTGGCCCTCAGATAGAAAAGGTGGTGTGAGGAGGATCTCTGGGGAAAGTCAGAGAGATACCAAGAAGTGGAATTCCGTGAGCTTGGCAGAGACCTTGTCTCCCTCCATCTCTTGCTCCTGTGTTTTTGCCTTCCTGCCTCCCAGGCTTCCTGTTACCTGAAACAGGGCAAATATGCTGAGGCTGAGATGCTATACAAAGAGATCCTGACCCGTGCCCATGTGCAGGAGTTTGGGTCTGTGGATGGTGAGTGGGGAGGGTTTGGAGAGGGGGCTGCAGAGAGAAATAATGAATAGCAAAGGTGGGGGGTTAGGCTACAGTGGTTCCCAGGGGGAGCCAGACCCCTTTAGTCTAGCCCTGTTAGCCTCTGGGTCCTGGCTTCCCCAGCTCCATTTTCTAACCTCCCCACCCCACCCCATGTATCACCCCCAGATGACCACAAGCCCATCTGGATGCATGCAGAGGAGCGGGAGGAAATGAGCAAAGTGAGTGCGGGGGCTCAGCCTGGGGAGCCCCACGCTGCGAGGCCTCTGACTCCTTGCATTAGCCTGGCCCACCCCAGCACTAGCTCCAGATGCATGGTGCTTTCCCCACCCCAGCCTGCACCCTAGCCCCATGCCAGCTTGTACCCTAGCATCTCTGTACTCTCATCTCTGGCTCCTTGTCCCCTTCCCCTCTATCCTGCAGAGCCGGCACCGTGAGGGCAGCACACCCTATGCTGAGTATGGAGGCTGGTACAAGGCCTGCAAAGTGAGCAGGTGAGCTGCCAGTGAAAGGCTAGTTTGGCCCCCAATATCCTCCATCCAAGCCCTAATCCAAGCCTCCTAGACCTTTTTCCTTCTACCCTTTGACTGTCCCTCAGCCTTAGCTCTCCTCTCCCTCTCTCCTGTTTCCTTTTCTGAACCCATTCTTTCTTCTGTCCCTGGCCTCACTCTCCATAGCCCCACAGTGAACACTACTCTGCGAAACCTAGGAGCTCTGTACAGGCGCCAGGGAAAGCTGGAGGCAGCTGAGACCCTGGAAGAATGTGCTCTGCGTTCCCGGAAACAGGTCAGAGACCCGCGGGGGAAGGAGGTCCAAGAAGGAAGGGCCCTGGGGATGAGGGACTGCTAAGGCTTCTTGTGAGTCTCCTAAGAGGATAGGCTGATGAGGCGGACAAGAAGGAGAGGCAATCTCATGGTCGTGGTTGTTTTTAAGTGTGCTGTTATCCCCTACCTGCCCTTTGTGGTCAGGACTCCAGGTTCAAGACTCCCTTCACTGAATGGGGATTTAAAGGGGAAATCCTGCCCTTTCACAAGGAAGGGCATGGGTGGTGTGGGTGAGGAGGGTGATGCTGAGGAGAGCCCTAAGTCAGAGTTTCTCAAATTGTGGGTCTCAACTCATTAGTAGGTCTTGAAATCAATTCAGTGTGGGTCATGGCTAAAAATATGTAAATATATATGTATCTCTATATAGGAATGCATTGCAAATAGAAAAGGTGAGTATTGTTTCAGTGGGTGTGTACTGAGACATCACAAGGAAAAATGTTTTCCTTGCAGTGCTGATGGTAAAAAAATGTTTGAAAGTCCCACCCTCAGGAGTTAAGGAATAGGAAGTCCCAGCTCATTCCCTTTCCTTTTCAGGGCACCGACCCTATCAGCCAGACGAAGGTGGCAGAGCTGCTTGGGGAGGGTGACAGTAGAAGGACCTCCCAGGAGGGCCCTGGGGATAGTGTGAAATTTGAAGGAGGTGAAGATGTTTCTGTGGCTGTGGAGTGGTCAGGGGTAAGTATGATCATGCCCCTTGGTCTCTCCTGCCCACTCTTGCTGGTGGTGGTGAGAGGCTCTGAGCCTGCCTGTCTCCAGGCTCATGTAGGGTGTGAGGCCATGTCGTCCCCATTCGAATTAGCCCATCTCTTCAGAGGTATCTCTAGTAGCCAGCTTTTGACAGGGCTCTTGTTTTCAATCACTGGGCTTTGGGGGTGGGGGATGTGTGCAGAATAAATGGCAGGAGTAGATTCAAAAGCCAGTCCATGTGAGATCCCCTTAGCTTCCATTGCCAATCCCTCTCTACCAGGATGGCAGTGGGACCCTGCAGAGGAGTGGCTCTCTGGGCAAGATCCGGGATGTGCTTCGTAGAAGCAGCGAACTCCTGGTGAGGAAGCTCCAGGGGACCGAGCCTCGGCCCTCCAGGTACATGATGAGGTTGAGATATGGCAAAGCAGACAAGTAAGTCCTTGCCTAATACTCATCTTGGCCCCTAATCTTTGGAGAGAAACACGGAGGTCAATAAGGTGGTCATGGAGAGAGAGTTTGGACCAAATGGGTGTCCTGGTGGGGGGATGAAGGTACTTGAGGAGATGCTGGTTCCTGGTGCAGGTAAGAGTGGGGTGGGGGGGAATGGTGGGAAGGCAGCAATTTGATTTTGTATGGCCAAGGGGCCCACAGCTTTAAGTGTCCACTCAAGAGGAAGAGAGGCTTCAATTCTTCCTTTTTCCATTGTAGCAGCAACATGAAGCGGGCGGCCTCCTTGAACTATCTGAACCAACCAAGTGCAGCACCCCTCCAGGTGAAACCAGTGCTTGTGAGCGTATTGGTGGGTGGGTGGGAAAGAAAGGACAGCCAGCAAGCAAGCCTGGTGGGAGTTAGGGAAGAGGGGGAGAGTCATCTGGGTCAAAGAGGAGCCAGGCAATTGGAGTCATTAAGGAATTAGACAGGCAGCTTGTTGAGGGTGGTGACCACCAAAGGACAGTTTCAAGCTGGACATAGTACCAAATAAGTTAATCAGGAGGTAAGTAGGAACTGATATTCTCCAAACTGGTACTTTGGAATTATGAATAATTCAAGAATGATTTGGGAAAACTTAGTGTTCTTCCTCCTGCAGACATCATACTCCTCACCTTGGGGACTTACTAGTAGATGAGAAGGGAAAAACAAAAAAAGCATTATATAATCTTTATTAGAGAAAATGAATGTTTTTATGGCAAATGACCACTGTATCAACACATTCAAAGTATATGCCAGTATTCATGTGGCTCTTCCAGGGAGTTTCTCCACCATATTATGGCGTTCTGGAAAATGCTAGCAGAGACTAAACAAAGCCCCAGAGCTTGGGGCTGACGTTATAGGCTTGATCCTAGGTCCAGACATAGATTGCAGCCATGAGATGGATGTACTCCAGGAGACAGTCTTTGGGAGGCTGAGGTCCTGGGCTGATGGGGTGGTGCTATCTGTTTCAGGTCTCCCGAGGCCTCAGTGCCAGCACCATGGACCTCTCTTCAAGCAGCAGCTGACATTCAACCCACCCCCCAGGTCTGCTGGGTCCCCCCACAGCCCTCACAGCATTCCCCATTGCTCCTGGCTCTTCCCCATCCCAAGGTGGGACAGGGAAGGGGGAGCAGTTTAACCAGAAGATTGCTGCTGCCCTTAGGGTCTCGGCTCCCTCCTCAGGAATCCCCCTTAGGAAGGCCCCTCAGGACACCCTCTGCCCACCCTGTGGCCCTCCAGAGTAGCTAGTTCTGAGGCCCCGTGGTGGTTAGGAAGCAGGTATGCACCTCAGATAGGCAGCCTGCTGTTGGTTTTTCTGTTAGAGGGGTTGGGGCTGGCCAGCCAAGCCACCTAGCCCTGACCTCTCTTGTTCCCTCCCCTCTGCTGCCTCACTTCAGGTCCATGTATTTCATTTTTCTTAAATAAAAGAATCAGGTAACCTTTCTGCTACTTGAGTCCTGATTGGAGGGAATAGGAAGCAAGGGTTGTGTTGGGGCCCTTCATAGAAGGGCAAGGGGCCGTGATGGATGGAGCAACAGAAGGAGTGTTGATTCTTGGCTCTCTCCTCTCTTCCTCCCCTTATTTGTATCCTCTCCAGCAAGGCCTGTAGGAAGGCATCTGGGGGATGGGGAAGGAGGCCCACAACCCAAGGAGAAGGTGCTATGGACGGGGTTGTCTGGGACATGTGGTGGCCATGTGGCAGGACCCTGGAGTCCTGGCGCCACTTCTCCTCCCTGTGAGGCCCTCTGTGGCTGCGCCTCCTCCTCCTCCCAGCTGCTTGGGGGAAGGGAGGTCTAAGCAGGCCTGGGGGGCCCTCAGAGCCAGAGGGGGGACAAGGCACTATCCATCCCCTCTCGGCATATCCTGGAGGCCTAAGCAGCAGCTGGGGCCCATCTTCTAAAGCTTGACTCCTCCTGACCCGCCTCCTACACCCCTTGCTGCTTTCACAACAAAGCAAGAATGTGGGGGTGGTGGCGCTGGAGGTGGGGGGTGCCTGAAACAAGGGCTGTGCTGGGCCTCCCCACAGCTGGAGACTTGGCCATGTCCCGACACAGCCCAGACTGCCTGGAGATGGACTTCGGATGAATTTGTCAGTTTAACGGCCTTCAGCCTGGTTTTCAGAGCCCAGTATGTCTCTACCTTTGGGTTCAGATTGGTCCAGAGCCAAGCCAGACCCCAGCCATGCATTCGTCCCCCCTTTCTCCAGGCTACATCTATCCTGGGGCCTCACATTATCTCCAGGTTACCCTGCTTGGGGACAGCAAGGACACCCTACTATTCTAGGTCTCCTTCAGGATTTTGGATTGCTGAACAGTGGGGGAGGGGGGCACCTTTCCTCCTCCCACCTGGAGAATTCTGGGGGAACTGTTGGTGGGAGCCTCCAAGTAGGCCCAGATTGACCATTCTCCTCAGGGACCATGGAATCACAAAAGTCACCTTGCTTCCCCTGGATCCCGGCGGACTAGGCAGTGGGCACAATGTACACTTCCTTTCCTCGCTCAGGTCCCCCGCACTCCCCAGAGCTTTCCTCGTCTCCCATCTCTCTAGACCCCTCCCCCAACTGAGAGCTCCTCCCCACCACAGCGGGGAGTGGGCGTCATGAGGCGGGGCTTGGCGGCGGCGGCGGCGGCGCGCGAGGACTTGGAGGTACCGTGCGCGCGCGGCTCCAGCTCCGGACGCCTCGGGCTCGGGCTCCGGCTGCGGCT